>NC_030422.2:5019030-5131530 GCF_001660625.3 Ictalurus punctatus | reverse complement strand
GGGTCAAGGGGTGAAGTGCGACTAATTTATTCATTCAGTCAGATTTCCTGTGCAGATGGCAGGCAGATATGCTATCACTATGAGAATCCCATTGGTGGGGAGAGGCCTGCTTCTCTTATCTGATCTGAGCGCCGAGGACTTATCAGCCTCAGACACTGCTCCGCTCCACCGCCGCTGAGATGGAGGAATAAGAGGCTTATATGTGATTCCGGAGGAAAAAGTTTTCGGGGGTAAAAAGTTGTTGTTTTTTTTTCCAAGAGAGAGAGAGAGAGAGAGAGAGAGAGAGATGTCTATGAAGGTTGTCAGTCCTTCAGGGCATCTGTGTGGAATGTCAGTAGTAGGTCAAAGCCAAAGGACTTGCAGCATGTTATGACACTCATCTTAGTTTGCCTTTAAAATTGTGAGAGGTTGTTCTTACCAGTGTGTTGTTCTCTTTCACAGGACGAGCCCAATCGAGCTTGAATTGCCGGCAAGAGGCACCCATTCTAAGTATAAAGGACGGACCCAATCGGCACCATACTCCCCATACCGTTCCCCCCCGCTCTTTTCTCTCCACCCCTTCCCCCTGCCCCACTGAGCTCTCCGCTCACCCCTCCTCCTCCTCAACCGACACCCCCGACCAAGATGGACCTTCATCACCGAGCCGCCTTCAAGATGGAGAGCTCATCGTACCTCCCTGGCCCACTGGCGTCACCAGCTCTGATGGTGCTGGCGTCGACGGCCGATGCCAGCCGCGATGCCTCGGCACCGTGCCAGCAGCCACGGCCGTTTGGCGCACCCGTCTCCGTCTCCGACAAGGACGTGCACCTACCGTTCGCCAACGGCTCCTACGCCTTCGCTTCCGTCTACCACCGGCAACCTGGTTTCGGTGGCCGTGACTTTGCGCCATCTCTCCTGCACCTGCACCACCAGTTTGCGCCACCTGGTCTGGACTGTCCACCATCCATTGGTGTGCTCAACCACGGTGCTGTCGGAGCCTTCCGGCCTTTCGCGTCGCCACCAGAAGAGCGCGATTCGGCCTCAGGTGCCTACCAATCAGCTTTCACTCCAGCAAAGCGCCTCAAGGGCTGCCTGGAGGCAGAAGCCTCTCCGCACCTGCGCTACTCAGATGCCGAGGGTAAAGAGTACGACTACGGTGGTGCCCACGTGCCCTCAGGCTCGCCCGGTGCCCTCAAGGCCGTAGAGGATGCCGGAAAGAAAATCTTCGCAGTCTCTGGCCTGCTGTCCGACCGTGAGGCCTCGTCCAGCCCAGAGGACCGCATTGAACGCTGTGAGTAGATGTTTCCCTATACCCCCCCCCCCCCCCCCCACACACACACACACACACACATTTAAGACTCTAAAAACGCATTTTTACTCTGTTAATAGATGTGTTACATAATTTCCAGGGAGGGATTTTTTAGAAGTTGAATATATGCATGTTCTAAATTCTAAATGTAAAAAATATATATATATATATATATATATATATATATATATATATATATATTTCGCAGCATTGGAAGTTATCAAACTCTCGGGAAATTAAAAAAACGCACAATTCTGTGTGGTAGTAACTTGTTCCCCTATTACAAAGGAAATTAGTCTGCACGTATAAATGAATTACATTCATATCATAAGCCACACTGTAAGCTACAAAAAAATTATAATAATAATAATACGAATAATAATAATAACAATAAAGGAAATACAGTATTACAACACAACGGCAATAAAAGACAATCACACATTTACATTTATACCTAGAGATGTCGCACAAATCCAGCCACTCGGTGAATTTACCGTTCTTTTTCAAAGGAAAGGGCGATACTGTTCGTTAAGCCAAACCTGGGTTGATTTTGGTGCAGAAGTCTGAGACGGTGCTTTTAATCAGGTGTGAGAACCTCAGTTTGTTCGTACGAGACATTAGAGCAGGACGGTGTTGAGACCGTGTCCGTGTCACAGCCGGAGTGGTGCTGATGTTTGGACAGAGAGCTCCGGTGCTCCTCCAGCTCAGATCAATTCCACAGATACAACTCATAAATGAAATGAAGGGGATTCGTGTGTGTGTGTGTGTGTGTGTGTGTGTGTGTGTGTGTGTGTAGATGAGAGAGATGAGAAATGAAATATGAAACAGGAGCTCCGTGTGTGTGTGTGTGTGTGTGTGTGTGTGTGTACACTTCAATCCATAAGGGATCTACAGGAAGGGAGTTCAGTGGTATTATCAAAGGCAATCCATCTTTACTTCTCTTACTCAAATACATTAGGAATTACAGTAAAAACACACTTGCAAAGGTGTGCACAAACACACACACACACACTCACTCACACACACAATTCCATCACTGGGGACCAGGTCAGAACTGTCATAGATTCCTATAATTATGGACACACACACACACACACACACACGTTCCTCAGTAGTTACCCCACACCCATGTTCAGCTCACCTGCTATCAGAGAGAACGTCAGTGTGTATTTAAGCGCATGTGTGTGTGTGTGTGTGTGTGTGTGTGTGTGTGTGTGTGTGTCATCATGCCATCGTGACTCATCGTGGTCTTTTTTCTCTCTCCATTTTTTGTCCATTTCTTGGTTTGAGCCCCCCCCCCCTTCTATTTCCTCTTTCTCTCACACTACATTTCTCCGTCACGACGGTCCTGAAATCTTTCTGATTTCAACCGTTTTACTTTAGTGTGTGTTTATACGTGTGTCCTCTGCGACAGGCTGGCAGGTCAGGGGAGGCGACAGAGAAAAAGAGAGCGCGAGAGAGCGAGAGAGGGAGGGTAAAGAGAAGGCTAGAAGGAGAAAGGGAGAGATGGAAACACCCTTGATCGAACAGATGAGAGACAGAGGCAGCGAGCTGAGACTGATCGGATAAAGAGGCTGGCATGCAGGCAGGCAGGGTTGTGAATGACACCCGACGACCGAAGTAGACAGGAAGGAGAAAGCGAGAGAAGAGAAACAGACAAAAGGAAGCGTCTCATCTAGGATTTCTCCTCCGAGAAGCTCTCGTTTGATTTGAAGCCGTGTTTTAACCGGTGTAGTCTCTGTACAGAATGCTTTTTCCTTTTCTTTCCTTTTTTTTTTTCTTTTCTCTTCCCCCGGACATGTCCGTTTGGGTGGTGGGATTATAACGCCTCAGCCTGGGCTCAGATTAACTGTGAGATAGCTGCTAATTCCGGCCTGTATTAATCTGATGCTCAGAGTATGCGATAAGGGGCAACACGAGAGGGGATTAAGGAGGGAGCAGAAGCGGCTCACGGCCCTTCTCTCCGGTTTGGGAATATACGGCCGAGACGAAAATGAGTGCGAGACTAAAACTAGCGCTCTTGACTTTCTCTCTTTCTCTCTCTCACACACACACTCTCTATTTTTTTTTTTTTTTTGGAGCTGTATCTAATTAGATTAAACCTCAGGCCCACCGAAGGCCCTAATGCGATTGAGTTTGTAGAACCCGGAGTAGAGGAAACTTAAATTGGGTTCCCCTTGACTGGGTAACTTGCTGCTGCTTGTCACATTGTGAGTGGTATCCTCTCACATGGTGTGTGTGTGTGTGTGTGTGAGAGAGAGAGAGACAGAGAGACAGAGAGAGAGAGACTGAATCTGCAAATCTTTCCAGCAGAGAGCACAATGAATAAGCCTCTCTACTGTGAACCAGGAAACCTTGCTATAAAACCCCATCATGGCAACACAGCAGCTGATAAAGACTAACGTGACAGGCTTATCTTCGCTTTTCGATGGAGCACTGATATTTACTTCAAAACTGAACATTTCCATAACTTCTCTCTTTTCTGTTTTTTTTTTTTTTTTTCGGTCCGAATATGGGAATCCTATTCTAAAAGCTGTGTTCCCCAAAAGACAGACTACTACACACTGTGCACTTCCGCTATGCACTACGTGCTCTAGGGCCGAGTGTGTGAATAGATCCGAGATGACACGGAATGCACGTGATGTGATGCGGCCGACTCGAGCGGAGTCGACGGAAACCGACCTCACCGTATCAAGGTACCATGAACAGTAAAACGGAGAAATTCATTCAAAGTTTTCACACTCCCTTCTTAAAAATAAATAAATAAATAAAAAATCCGAGCAGATTTGAGCCGGCGTCAGCGTCCTGTAGCTCCGCCTCTCCTAGCGTCCGACGTCCCACACTTCCGGTGCGTTCAATGCGATCGTATTTACGAGTGGAACGCACACGGACGCCACCGCGAAGTCGTATTTACGAGTCGGGACACTCGGGATTTTCTTCGTGTGTCATTAAGAAAATAAACTTTGTCGGAATTTTACGTTTACGTCATTTACGTTTCCTCAGAAGCTGATTTCGGTTACGACGCGTCCGTCGTACGAGGCGAGTCATCGGAACGCGTCCGAATTGCTTAACGTGTCGTCGTCAGGCTTCTTTTATTTACAGTAAAACAAGCGCATTTCCCCGCACAACAAAATACGACAGCTTTGTATGGTTCCGATATCGTACGTAACGATAAAGTTGACAGCGGCGTCGCGAATTGATTCAAAACATCAAAACAGCAAAAACACACACGGTGCGCGTTCTTCGTTCGGCGTTTTCTAGAAGTCCAGCGTAAAAAAAACCCTTGCTGTGTTTTGTTTTGTAGTTAATTAAGAGGAAGTACGCCACCATCTTGCTCCGCCCCAAAGCGACCTGAACGCACCTGACGTCGTAATTACGACTTGAACGCACCGTTCTAACAAGTGCACGTCTCCTTGTTGGAATTTTCAGTTGGAACGCACTACTCGTACGATTTCTTTAATCTATACAGGACATACTGTGTAAATGTGTGTTGTGTGTGTGTGTGTGTGTCTGTGTGTCTGTGTGTGTGTGTGTGTGTGGGGGGGGGGGAGTACGGAACCTGAGTACCGAACCTGACCCGGAACCGTCGGTCCACTTCCTCAAGTCTGCGAAAAAGGACTGAGGAACTCACATGGAACAAATCAAAGAGGGAATGCGAAGGTATGGAGAGATGGAGATAAAAGAAAGAGATCAGAACGAACGAGTGGAGGGGGACAGCAAAGGGACAAGTGATGAGCTGAAAGGCAGACAACAGCTGCCTTCCTGAGCAGCCGAAATAAAACGTGTGTGTGTGTGTGTGTGTGTGTGCGTGGGGGGTTTAGGAGGACGAGGACGACGACGACGAGGGGGAGTAAAATCCTTAAGACAACAGTGCGCAGCCACGCAGGCTTCCTTCCTGACGTGCCCAGGCCGTGAGCTGTGTGGGCCTGTCGTCATAAATCCCCTGCTGATTTACGGGGCAGCTCCACACTTAACCCCCAGTGCTCCATCCAGACTGGATTTATTTCCACCTGATACGTAAAGCGTTAAAAAACCAAACAAAGAAATTCATTTTGTGCGTGCATCACACGCGTTGTTATGCTAACCAACCCGTGGCGCAGAAGCATGGAGATGCATTTGTGTAGTTATTTCTGCAGACCGTCTCCCTGCCACTTTGCGGTCGTCCGTCAGCTGCCGGCTTTGAGCCTTTAATTATCTGCCGTTGCTCTCTCTCTCTCTCTCTCTCTCTCTCTCTCTCTCTCTCTTTCTCTCTGCCTCCTCAGTTGCTCTGATTGATTCCTGTTTTCATGTTTTTTCGATTTTTTTTCTCCTTCCGCCGCCGTATAGATATCTTTTTTGGGGGAGCGCGTGTGCTTATTCTGCTGTCTTCTTTCCCTTTTCCCAACACTCTGAAGAGCAACATGCGCGCTGACAGCTGTTAAAACACACTAGTTTTTTTTTTTTCCCTCTAACACCCCCCCCCCCCCCCTCCTTTTTTCCTCCCTTTCATGTGTTTCTGTCAAACAACAGATTGCACCGGGGGATTTGTGTTTCCTTTTGGATGCATTCAAAAAATAAATAAATAAATAAATAAATAATGATAATAATAAAAAGCTTAAGGCTGGGAGTGATCAAAGTGATCAGGAAAGATGAAGGAAATACTTTATGATACGTCACTCCATAAGACATCGCTTTTTACGTCTTCGGCTGTTAAAGAGTTAACCTGTGTAGTCATCCCTGCTAGGTCTCTTTCTCCTCTCTCTCGCTCTCTGTCTGTCTTTTCGTCTTCCTGTTCAGCTCTTTGCTCTCTCCCTCCCCTGTCATGGTCTAGTGGCGAGGTTAAGTTCAGTAAGAGTGTTCTAATAATTAAGCCTGTGCTTTCCCAGATGTTAAAAGGCTTGTCCTCACATGTAGTCTCCCCGTCAGGTCCCCGTCCTTCCTCTCATCCCTCCATCCTTTCTTTTGTCCCCCCTCCCACCTCCACTCTTTTTTTGCCCTCAGCTTCAGTCGCCATCAGCGATGGACGGATCAGGGCTTTGTTTACGTCTCCGTCTGTCCCTTTTGCCCTCTCACGTTCCCTCTTTCGGTCGAGGGCGAATTAAAAGCGGCGCAGCTTGGACGTACCAAAGTCCAGATTCGTTTGTTTTTTTTGTTTTATAAGTGCTGCAGTTTTCTCTCTCTCTCACGCGCATACGAGAGAGAGATGTAAGCTACTGGGGGTTTCTTTTACTCTCCCTGTATCTGTGTCTTTGCCGCTCTGGGTGGCAGGGGACAGCAGGTGTCAGTGCAGTGGCCCATGGCTATGTGTATGTGTATGTGTGTGTGTGTGTGTGTGAGGAGCATTGGACTGTGCCATTGTTGCAGCATGACGCAGATCAAGGATTAGCGCTTCCTGCCTGCGCTTTGTTGGCTGCCTCACTTGAATTGGACACAGCCACCGTTTGGGAAATTAACAGGGGAAAATGAGATGATCGCATGCGTCTTCGCCGGAGAAACAGCTGGGTCCCCTACGCAAATGTGTACCCCTTCCTACTTCCCATTCATCAGAGTACAGTAACACACACACACACACACACTTTTGCATACAAACATTTCAAATGAAAGCAGGGTATAATTTATTACCGCTGCGTTATGGATTATAGCGAAGATCTGTTTTATTTTTAGCACTTTTACATATGGGTGTGTAGTGGGGGGCATGTCATTATTCTCCCCTACCCACATGTCCACACATGCTGCTCCTACAGGCTCTCACAGGTTCTTTCCCAGATTTTGGGATCTGGAGCAACGTCAGCGAGGCCTTATAAAATTGTCTACGGGGTCCAGTAGAAACTCGCAGCTGGTATCACTTCTATTCTGTTGCTGTGGTTTCACAGTGTCAGGGTACCAGGTCCAGAGTTCAGGGTTCTGGACCACTGAGAGGCTCAGGGACGGGCCTCAGTGTCAATAGCAGCCGTATAGCTGGTCGTTTTCCTCAGGAGAGCACCCTTCCTTCCCTCTCTCTCTTTCTCTCTCTAATGCAGATGTGCTGAAAATCCTGTTCCCCCAGAATGCCTTAAAGAGGCAGGAGATGAAAAAGCTCACTCACTGCTAACTGCTCCACCACCCAGAGCTGAGCACGCACACTCACACCACATCTCTCTCGCTCTCTCATTCTCTCTTCTCCTCACTTCCTCGTTACCTCTCTCTCTCTCTCTCTCTCTCTCTCTCTCTCTCTCTGTCCACTTCTCCAGACACCCGTAATCTAATCTTCTCTCCGTTTGCGAGCGCAGTCTTCTGTGACAGACCTTTTTTTTTTCTTCCAAAAAAGCCGGCTCGGCTAAAGGACGAACATATTATTTATATTTATTACTTCCCCTAAACATAAATAATTGAACGGAAGTGATTACTGAGTGGAAACCTCCAGGAGCATTAGAGGCACCTGCTGAATGTTATTTTAAAAACAACACCACACACGCCCCTCTCTCTCTCTCTCTCTCGCTCTCTCTCTCTCTCTCTCACTCCGCCTGAGAAATCAGGTTCAAACCGACATCGTGGTGTATAGAGGAGCCCTGTTAGCCAGGACAGGTCCCGCTAAACTCGTGCACCTGTGGATACCTGTGTTCGAATGCTTCCGGAGGCTAAGAACACGCTCCATTATATTTAAGCAGTGCATAAGTGGAGGGAAAAAGACGGCCCTGGAGGATCTACATGAAGTTCCTTTCTCAGAATGCCAATGGCCTGCACACGCATCGGAAAGTGTTGCCACTTCGCTGTCACTCTCTGTCGAGGTGCTCGCAGCAGCCTGATTAATTATTTAGCTGCATGTATCATCTATTTACCTTAGTAATCCATCTGTCAGCACGCTTATTGATCCAATCCTGCATTCTAATTGTGCATCCTCTCAGCGCCGGCTAGCTCATATTTAAATGCAGCGCCTGTCACTGCGCCTGTCTGTTTCTGGGTGCCGGTAGCTGTTACACTGCCTGTTAGCTGTTGGAAAGAGTGGCATTGAGCTACAGCTGGCTTGTAGAAACTAGAACGTGTGGGAGTTTTCTCTCTCTCCCTCCCTCTCTCTCTCTCTTCTCTCTGTTTCCCGCTCTGTCACTCTCAGGTGTGACCGCATTGTACCTTCTGCCACGGTGCGTGTGGAGATGTCGCTCTATTCTGAGTTCTGAGTGACTGCGGTTCGGAGTGAAACAGAGATGTGGAGGGAAGAGAGGGAAGAAGTGAAAGTCAGGATAAAGTATGAATGAGGGCATCTGCGTGTTTATTTATGTGCATGTGTGCTGTTTTTTTTTATTTATTTATTTCTCTCCTGCCCCTTTGCTTCCTTGTTTCAGTCCTGGTTCTTGTTTTCAAGACACTGCTAACTTTTAAGTGAGCAGGAATCTCTCTCTCTCTCTCTCTCTCTCTCTCTCTCTCTCTCTCTCTCTCTCTCTCTCTCTTAAGAGAGTGGTAGCAGCCTCTTGCTGTGATTGACAGGTGTGACGGCAGGCAGTTCAGAACCCAAAGCTGACACTTTTTATGAGGGCTGTTGTGTGTATATATATATATATATATATATATGTGTGTGTGTGTGTGTGTGTGTGTGTGTGTGTGTGTGTGAGCTGAGGTACTTAAGAAGGCCTCACTCGTGGTCCGCTGGCTCAGTTCTCTTCTAACAAAGCTTCTGACATAATTGAATACAGCACCTCCTGTGGTGAGGAGATAAGTGTATAAGTACGTGTTCATGCCCATGTATCTTCATGTTTGTGTGTGTGTGTGTGTGTGTGTGTGTGTGTGTTAAGGTGTATAGTAAGTGAACATCCTGTTCACTTCCAGCATGCATGTGTTTATCTCTACATGCTTAGTGAAAGATGTCGGAGTTCAGCCCCCCTTAGGTTGATGAGGGTCTAATCAGAGAGGACACGTGAGCTCCCGGCGTGAGCTGACGTGCAAATGCAGCGATCAGTAAACACTCACTGAGTTAATGACATCAATCAATGGCCTTTTAAAACTGCAATTTGATAATTACAATCATCAATGTCTGCCACCGTATACATTACAGGCTCTCCTCTCGGCCTTTCCCTCTCTCCCCCTTTTTACTCTCGCTTTTATTTCATGAGAATGGATCCGAGGCCCTATTATCCTGTCAGCGGAGAACGTGTCGGAATCGAACTCCTTGCGTGTAGGCTATCATTTTACAAGAGCTGCAGCGTTCATCGATACTTAACATCTTAATATGGCAAGATTTTAAGTGAAAATGGGCTTTAGGACTAAAATGGAACCATTTGTAAGACGGACTGCGAATGGTTTCTCCTGTGTTATTGTTATTCGAACCCCAGTATTAACAATTACTACTGTAACTGTCATTTAAATCTAGGGGAAGGAGGATGAGGACGGAGGACATTTTAAACTGTGAATTTTAATGATCAAAATTTGAAATGATATTTATTATTATCTCGACGTTTTTGGGTTGTTTTTTTTTGCGCTACCTTTTGGTCCTTTCTGCGCTAGTATAGATGCGTCTGTCTTTCTCTATTTCCGTCTCTCTGTGTTTCACGGCTCCTTCTGATTGGCTGAGCCACGCTCAAAGTTGATTTTCACCGCACATCAAAGACGCTGTCCACACCATGACCACATTGCTTTGCGGGAGGGTGCGCGGGGAGGCGAGAGGGGGGGTGTTAAAATCTTCTTAACCAGAGACTCCCTACGTCCCACTTTAGCCCTATCAAAGCCCTTAACTGCCTCCTTTCAGTCGGCCATTTTCAGCCTCTGAGGCCCCGGGGCCTGCTGACCCGATCGTAGACAATTTCATAGCCGCAGAGCTGAAAATTGCCGCCGTCAAAAATGACACCTAAACGTGGTAAATGGGGGGCTAATCTGGAATTCTGCTTTACTGGAACGCAATCCCCCTCTCTTCTTCTTCAACGCATGACCTCTCGGTGTCGGTGTGTTGTTGGTAGTTAAGCTGCCTTTCACACTTACCCACGCTGCTCTGCAGGTACTGTTTGGATATGGGCTGCCTAATATCACACCGCCGCACCAGAATGCGCGGCATCCTCTCCTCACACAGAGCAAAAGAGTGCAAATCTGCCACTTCTCCCAACACAGACACCCCTCTGACCCCCATTCAGAGATATATTGATTTTCCAAAGCTCGAGCACTGAGCACTGAGCAGATGAAGAAGGAGGGTGTAGTAATGGTCGACGCTTGTGTTAGGCACGCAGCGTGATGCTCCTGTCTGCGAATTGAACACATCTCCCACATGCTACTCACACCAACATCAAACGAGCACAAATAAACAAAAGGCACCAGGATCTTCTCGAGACCTTTAAAGACACTGTTGCTATCTCGGCATGAAACTCCATTCAAGTGCATTGAGATGGTGTGTGTGTGTGCGTGTCAAACAGAGTTTGCTTGTTTGTCATATGTTGCAACTATATTCTACGTATGTGTGTGTGTGTGTGTGTGTGTGTGTGTATGTGTGTGTGGGCCCAGTTTGCTTTGTGGGGTTTAAGGTGGCCTGATCCGCACCCTTGAATCATGACTCTTTTAACTCGTATTTACTAGGGACCTCTCAGAGCCAGAGGAAAGATCCATGGAGCAGAGAGAAGCAAAATAAAGCGAGCGCGTACAAACAAACTGCGTCGAGGGAGCACGGCCTGGGTCTCTCTGCGTGAGGCCATCCTTCAGTGTGCTGTCCTAAGCCCTGCTCTTACCTCTGAGAGAGAGAGAGAGAGAGAGAGTATAGAGCGTGGGCGGCTGGAGTGGAAGCTTGTTTTCTCAGTCAGACTCACCAAGTTGAACTTCACAGAGGAATGCTTCAGTTCGTTTGCTCACGTGTTTGCATTTCATGCAGCGATTCACAAGAGGAAGATGGGATTTGTCTATTGCTTCGCCAGCAAGCAAGTCCTTGGCCGTCGTCCTCCTCTTGAGGGTTTTGTTTTTGCAATTATTATCACTCTGAAGACTTCAGACAACAGACATGTGAGGAAATCTCTCTTTTGCTCTTCGGACAGAGCTGCTACCATACAGTAAGGGTAAGGTCCAAGAACAGCAGAAGAAGTACATATACAATAACCTGTGACATCTCTGCAGCTGCAGGCATGTTACGAGCTGGCCGAGGGGCAGGTGGACGGACGTTGTATCGACACGACAGGCAGGCGTCTGTGTTTTCGCTTGGGGGCCTGAGGTTTGCTCGGTGCTGCAATGTCAGGGTCATGGGTCACAGGGCGACCTGGAGCTGTGAGAACAGGACTGAGGTGACCTCCAGCTTCTCACACAGGCTTCTTAGATTCTGTGGTGTCAGGACTGCGGTGCAGAGAACAGCAAGAAAAGCACGTGAAAGGTGAAACCTTAAACGTAGTCGGCGTTCGGTATCAGTGTATACCAGTGCATACGATATATTTTGTCTCGGAGAGTGCACTGTAAGGAATAAAATCGCGCTAGGTTTATGCATGTCTTGCTTTGCTCCTGAACTGTGTTTATCCATCCATCCATCCATCCATCCATTTTTCATACCGCTTATCCTACACAGGGTCACGGGGGAGTCTGGACTCAGGGAACATGGCGGGGGACACCCTGGACAGAGTGCCAACCCGTCACAGCGCACAATCGCACACACGTTCACACACTACGGATAGTTTGGAAACGCCAGTCGACCTACAGCTGCAGTTGTTTTCATGATGTAGTTTCACGAAACTTTTCTGGAAACCCATCATCAACTTCTAAAAATGTTATTTCATTGCTGATAATCGAAGCTGGACTAGGCGAATTAAATGAACCCCTTTTGAGGCTGTTTCCTGTTTGTTCTGCTGTGAAACATGCAGCAGAAACCATGCTCGTGTACTCCTTTTAATGTATGCTCAATATGGAGTACATTATACACGCACACACACACATATATATACATATATCTATCTGCGAGCGTGTGTTAAGGTGTGTCGTACCTCGGGCGTTGTCGAACCCCCTTCCTATAGCGATCTGGCCTGCTGTGTGTTAATAATATTCTGTCGATAGTGTGACGTGAGGAGCAGGCCTTTCTGCTGTGGACTGTCCTGCTCTGACACATCCATCAACACAGTGTTCGATATCAATAACCAAAGCCCATGCTAATGGTGGCATTTAAGTAGCGGTCGAGACAAATTAACCGGCGGCGTCCTACAAGGGTTAAATATTCATCATGCTCATCGAGTAGTCGAGGTTCTGTCTGCATGTGTATATCGGCACTGGCCTGGAGATGATGACACACCTCTATGTCACTGGAGCTCAGAGCTCTGAACACTACATCACTTGCTTTGACCCTGGAGCAGCTATACCGGCTGCTTCTGCTGAGCTGAATGTGACACCGGGTCACGTTTTTTCTCCTGGTGTCTCTTTTTAAGGTGATGCTCTTGAAGGCAGCATGTAAACACGTATATGTATATGCTTGGTGTCGTGATCTTAGCGAAGGCTTTTATACAGTCCAGGACCTTCTGCCGGGAGCACGTGGTGCACGTCTGTGTGCGAGACATGAAAGCTGCCTGCTTTCCTGCTTTCTCCTGACCACTATTAGACTCGATTTCAGTGCCCCCCGCCCCCCCGCCTCAACTTGTCTCTCTTCCCTTCCTCCTTTTCTCCTTCTTTCTTATTCAAACTGTCCATCAGTAGCCTTATAAATAATTCATTGCCCTCTCCCTGATGGCTTGTCACCTTGCCTTCTTATTTGCCACCTTGTCTCCCTCCTCTCACTTCCCCTGCATTGGCCGTGGTGTACACCCCAGGAGCCGATGAGCCTCAGACCACACACACACACACACACACACACACACACACACACACACACACACACACACACTACCTCTCCCTCTGTGTTTCTTTCTCCTGCTCCTCCTGCTCCTCCTTTCTCACCCTCGGTACACCCCTGGCCCAGTCAGTGGTCACTGAATCAGAAAGAGCTTCCTCTCTTTTCTCCGTTTATACCTCGCTAATTAACGGTTTGTCCTTTTAAACCAGTCCCCCTTCCTTTTAGATTGGTGCAGTCTCTGGAAACGCCTTGGCGCTTGGCGAAACCCAGACCAGGAACCGCGAGTACCGCTCTGTCGCTGACATTTTGTTTTCTTTTCTCCGCCTGAGCTTTTACGACGCTTTTCGTTCTTATTTTCGGGCCACTGCTGGGTGGCTTCCACGTTTCAATTTTGCGGCGTCTTGATTTAATAGGGTGCATTGCATCAATGAAGGCAATCAAATGACATGGGCATCGAGAGAGCTGTGCAGCGAGCGTACCTGGCATAAGAGCAGGAAACAGGAAATGGAATCCATCCATTTTCTGTACTGCTTATTCTACACAGGGTCACAGAGAGCCTGGAGCCTTGACACCCTGGACGGAGTGCCAACCCATTGCAGGGCATGGCCTACTTGGTGGCTTTGCGGTTAAGGCTCTGGGTTACTGATCTTAAGGTCGCTAAGCTGCCAAGCTGTCACTGTTGGGCCCTTGAGCAAGGCCCTTAACCCTCTCTGCTCCAGGGGGCGCTGTATCACGGCTGACCCTGCACTCGGACCCCAACTTCCTAACATGCTGGGGTATACGAAGAAAATAATTTCACTGTACTGTGATAAATAAGGACTCATCACTTATGATACTTATGGGCGGCTGTGGTTCGGGTGGTAGAGCGGGTCGTCCACTAATCGTAGGGTTGGCGGTTCGATTCCCGGCCCACGTGACTCCACATACCAAAGTGTCCTTGGGCGAGACACCTAACCCCAAGTTGCTCCCGATGGCAAGTTGGCACCTTGCATGGCAGCTCTGCTACCACTGCTGTGTGAGTGCGTGTGTGAATGAGACCCAGTGTAAAGCGCTTTGGAGCCGCTAAGGTTAAAAAAGCGCTATATAAGTGCAGACCTTTTATGCTGTATACACAGCACGCTGTGTGGTGTCCCTGATAAAGGGAAGGAGAAAAGCAGTTCATCTTCTTCTCCACTTTCTCGGTGTTCCTCAGTAATTAAAGTCTTAACTGTATCTCTTGTGAAATCTAACAGCATGCCGAAATGAAATAATGTCGTTATTCTAACCCAGTCATCATTTGACAGTGCAATACAAATAATTCAAGTAGGGGAAGAAAAAAAAATATGACAAATGTTTCTTTTTTTTTTTCGTCCTGGTTAATGTTCAGGGAATTGCTGATATTGAAACCAGATTATTATGATCAAAAGGCAGTAAGCTCGCTCATGCGTGATGGGTGTGTGTGTGTGTGTGTGTGTGTGTGTGTGTGTGTGTGTGTGTGAACAGATATTGGAATTCAGCAACGAGTGTTGTATTCATGAGCAGCAGCCCTTTGGAGACTTCCAGTCCATACAGAGTAAACACACTTTCTCTCTCTCTCTCTCTTTCTCTCTCTCTCTCTCTCTCACACACACACACACACACTGTCTGCACAGAGCTGTCTTGAGCAGTGAGGGCTCTGTCTGTAGCACGATTAATACGTATCAAAAAATGTCCCCTCCACTTTCGCAGGCTGCTCTCCACTGGACTGCAGAATCAGCAGTGGCCCCTCGGCCCGATGAGAAAAAGATCAATCAGGCCGCTCTGTGATGAATTAGAGACATCAGCAGCCAGAAGGGAGGCAAGCTCGAGCTGGCAGGGTTCAGGAATATAGGGCTAGGCCATCGTCACCCCCCCCCCCCCCCCCCCCCCAACTTTGCCTTTTAACTGCGATTACACCTACAGTATCTCACAAAAGTGAGTGCACCCCTGACATTTTTGTAAATATTTGATGATATCTTTTCATGTGACAGCACTGAAGAAATGACACTTTGTTACAATGTAAAGTAGTGAGTGTACACAAAATAACTGTCTAAACCACTGGAAACAAAAGTGACTACACCCCTAAGTGAAAATCTCCAAATTGGGCCCAAAGTGTCAATGTTTTGTGCGGCCACCATTATTTTCCAGCGCTGCCTTAACCCTCTTGAGCATGGAGTTCACCAGAGCTTCACAGGTTCCACTGGAGTCTTCTTCCACTCCTCCATGACGACATCACAGAGCTGGTGGATGTTAGAGACCTTGTGCTCCTCCACCTTCCGTTTGAGGATGTCCCACAGACGCTCGATATGGTTTAGTCCATCACCTTCACCCTCAGCTTCTTCAGCAAGGCAGTGGTCGTCTTGGAGGTGTGTTTGGGGTCGTTATATATGTTTCCTAAGTCTTGGCTCTGATTCCGTATTTACATTCAGGAAGTCAATTTTTGCACAAAAGTCTCGTCTTGTCAAATCCTTTCTCCTCACATAGTTAGTTAGTTAGTTAGTTAGTTAGTTAGGTTATCCTAACTAACTAACTGTCTCCCTTAGGAGAAATTTGTCTCGGGCAATTGAGAGAGCAGGTCACTATACAATTACACTTCATCCATACAACATACAATATTTCACCAAACTTACGCTTATAGACGTAACCCAACACCCCACATATTACACGTTTGCTCTCACCCACACACACAAATCATTCGCTATTATTCAATAATGTAACATACAGTGGAAGTCGAGAGAATTTATACTTATTCAACTTACAACCCGGTACCTTATATCTCCTGCCCGAAGGCATCGTCTCATACTCCTCATGAAGAATATGGCTTGGATCACCAATAATTTTAAGGCTCGACTTCTTAGGGCACAATACTTTGTTCAGCTTGCTTTGGTTTCACACTGTTATTGCTGAATGTACTACAGCCACTAGCTCGCTCGCTCTCTCTCTCTCTCTCTCTCTCTCTCTCTCTCTCTCTCTCTCTCTCTCTCTCTCTCTCTCTCTCTCTCTCTCTCCTCCGATAAATTCATTGTAACAATGACAGCTCCCGGTTCCTGGGCCGCCCGCCTCGTCTCGCGGCGAGTCGAGTGACAGCTTTAAGGCTTGTTTTATTTAAGGCCGCCTGTAATTACACAAGTTTTTTTAGCATATGTACGGAGAGAGATATGATTCATCTGCCAAGTGGGAGCTGGTAAAACAGAGAGGGAGGGCGAGGGAGAAGAGATACGCTTCAGCAAATAAAAAAGGAGCATGTGTTGCTACAAAACGTTTCCCTTATTATGTCTCATTAGAGGCAGAGCCAAGATAAGGGTAACACAGGCTGTGAATGAGATCTATTGCCCGCCTGAGCTGAAAGCCTCTGACTGAAGAAAAGCCGATATCTCCGACGCAGTGTGGGGGCCATTATTGTACATGGTTGAACTGGGCCAAGAAAAATGGCTGCCCTCTTTTCCGGTCCGACCCCGCGGCGTGGGAGAGAACAGATAGTGCTTAGCACTGGCGAAGGCCCCCGTGCTAATTGGAGGTGCTTTTATCGAAAAGATGTGTGGCGAGGTGGGTGAAAAAACTGACAGGGCCCGTTAATCCCGGCCTATTGTTGGCGCTACGGGAGAGTCGTGTCGGACAAATCACCCAGGGAGAGTGCCATAAAACCGTGCCTCGGCCATGCAGGGTAATGGGTTATGAGCTACAGCGCCACTCACCACGCGAAGCAGAGCCACCGTCTCCCCGCCGAATAAATCAACGGCAATTAGGCGCGTGCACTCACGCAGGAAGCGCGAACGATCATTAGCTGTAATTATCCCGAGTGCTAAATTACTACCTGTAGTCTGTGTTTGGTAACCGAGGCAGCCCGAGATGATCCGAAGGTACCACGGTGGCCGTTCGAACACTCCATTTCCAGATTGACTTTGTTTCACCAACAGGTGATCTCAAAATGTACGATTAGATATATAATCCTGCTTAATCCTTCACTACGGAACTGTTTGAGAAGCCAGTCTGCTCTGTAAATCACTGCAAGCAGCCACTATAGGACCCTGATGAGACCACTGTGTCATTCGCTAATTAATTGTGTTTCAGGATGTGGTCTGGATCCGTCTGGAGGTCGTATTGGAAAACGTCGTTAGTTAGTCTAAGGCCTAGTGCGCTCTGACGGAGTAGGCCGAAGAGACTTATAATGCGTCTCCATGTAGGCATACGACTCAGAAACGTATATCCGTCATTCGATCCGTTACGCTCACATCACATCACATCACATCCTCCAGCACGGACGCCTCTTACCCCACGTTATGTTATACACTTGGCCTACAGACTTTACACGTCCCATTCGTGCGTGCGAAACCGTGACGCGCCTGACCAACAACTCGTCGGGCAAATGATTTAAAAGGGTGGCCTTCCGCCACCTGGTAATTTGGAGAAATTAAAGCTTAATCAAGCATAGTGGAGGACAACTCGTGAATAATTTAGCAGGGCGGAGAGGCAGAGAGCTCGAGGGACACCAGAGAAAGAGAGACACATCCAGCCAGTTGAAACTGTGAAGAGATCACGCCCGCTCTGATGGGTCCTTTTCCCCCTGCCTTTGGAATCGATGGGCCTGACATCTCTGCACGAGCTGCCGGTGGAATTAATACTCCGATTCCGAGTGAATGAAACAAGGGCACTAAGTGGCTCGTTTTTCCAGTACTACAGCTGAAGATGGCGTAGATTTACGCATTTCCTGACAATGAGCACACTTTTTCCCCACACAGCAATAAAGAATAGGCTCAACGTGACGCTTTAGCGATCACGGAGGTAAACAGGCCGAGACTGACAGTCACGAGAGCAGGATTGGGTTTTTTAAATTTTTTTTTTTTTTTCTTTTTTCCCCGCTGCTTAATAACTGCGTATATTTCCAGGAGATTTTCAGGTGCGACCACTTTAACCCGTATAACTTTTAATATCTTGTTTCAATTTCCCCTGCTTTGATTTATTTCTCGTCTCTGCAAAGTGTTTCATTAGCACAAAAGCCATTAGTCATTTGTAATGAAACACATATTTGCACTTTTTTTCCCTCCCCCCTTTTCTTTCTTTCTTTCTTTCTTTCTTTCTTTTTTTTTTTTTTACAAATTGAATTTTTAATCGGGCAGTGATGGGATGTAAAGTAAACACTGTTTGTGTTTGAGCTCTTTGCAGACGGCAAGGTGAGATAGCCCCCCGGGTCAGAATTAAGATTTCCTCCTGTGGGTCGGAAAACGATGATTATTTTGGCGTTGCGGATGTGACAAAAGGACAAGAGGGCAGAATGACATCACTTGGTGTCAGTCTCTCTGTGTGGTTGAGTCAGGTATGCCTTGGCTGTGTGTGCAACATGGTTGTGTTTTTCCCTCTTCGTGGACCCTGCTCTCTCTCTCACCGCCCCCCCATCCCCTTCTCTCTCTCTCTCTCTCTCTCTCTCACCCCGGCTGTGAGTGCGACCCCGTACTCGGGTAAAAGTGCGAGAATGAACTGGCGGCTCCGGGTGAGAGTGTGAGAGCTTGGAGGCCTCTAATGGAAATGAACGCCGCGCCGCGTCGCGCCTTTTGTGGCGGCCCGCGGACTCGGATTTTATTAAGTACTCTTTAGAGAGAGAGGGAAACACAAGAGGGGAAAAGTCACTGCACCGCATGTTAATTAGGGACGCTGGAGGAGCTGGCGGAGAGAGGAGAGTTTGTTAGAGGAGAAAAGGGGGGAATAAAGGAGGGGGGCTTTGTCCACTGCGCTTTTTAAAAGGAGGGGAAGACTTTTTTTTTTTTTTTTTTTTTTTTTTGCGTGCAAACAAAAAACAGATTTGCTCGACTGGGCTTTCAGAGAGAGAGAGAGAGAGAGAGAGAGAGAGAGAGAGAGAGAGAGAGAGAGAGAGCTGTTTCACCATGTGCTTACCTCACTAGCCCCTAAGACACTTTGTCACTCGGTGCACACACATCCTGCTTACATCACATTACATTTAAATACTGGGACTTGATGTCCATTCGGTGCGGTACAGATGCCAGAGTGTGACATACCATGAGGTGTATTTTTTTAAACTCTTGCACAGTGTTGTTCCCTTGCCAACTTTAGCGCCTCAAATGGAGCACAAATCAGTCCGTTTTTAGAGCTGCTCTGGGTAAAGAAGAGGCAGAGTGTATTATGTGTGTGTGTGTGTGTGTGTGTGTGTGTGTGTGTGTGTGTGAGGTGTTTTGGGGGTCAGGGCGAGCTGGTGGGTGAGCGGTGGGGAGGATGGAGGGGTTGGCTCTAGACTGGAGGGCTGAAAGGGAGTGTGAAGGCTGCTCAATGGCACCACCCAGCCTGCCATGAAATCAGCGAGCTCGGCCAACAAGCGAGCCCCTGCCTCAGCTCTGCTCAGTGTGTGTGTGTGTGTGTGTGTGTTTATGTCTATGTCTCACAGGGGGTCGAACTGGAGAAAGCAGTCATGCAGCATGGTCCCCATCTCCTCGACCCTCTCCCCCCTCTCTCCACACTCTCCATCTACTTTCTCGGCTTTCCGTATTGTAAAACTACAGCGCGCGGCCTTGCTGAGCAGTTTAAAAGTAGTTAGGAGGTAGATTGTGGACATGCTTTACTGATCAGGCCACGAGGTGCTTTAATCTGGTAATGGCTACCGTTCAGGGTGCTTTTAAAACCTTCCTCGCACTCATCCATTAGAAGCTGTTTTGTTTACCTCGTTCTCTCTCTCTCTCTCTCTCGCTCTCCATTCACCTTGTTGCCAGCTGTTCATAATGAAGTTTACCGTTTATAACAGCAGTTCTTTGGGGTGGCGCACACATAAAAGTTCTTACCGTTTGTATCAGTCAGCGTCTGCTTTTTCACCCCCCCCAGCCCATTCCCCTGACTTTACAACTCTCTACTCATAATCAGCATGGAGCTCTTGGATGTTTGAGTTTATGAGCGAGTCTGTCTGAGTCACGAGCGCTAATTTTCCACCAGCGAAGCAAAGGAAAAGTGAGAAGGAGAGGCAGAGTGCATGGCGGTGGGGGGTCCTGTCAATTCAGGTTAACTCAGGCCAGGATGAAGATCCTGGGAGGTCAAGAGACTAGCAGTGACACCCCTTCACGCTCTCCCCTTCCCCCTGTCCCAGGCCATCCTCCTTTCTCACCCATTAACTGTATTGTTCAGCCTGAGAAATTTAGTGCTGGGCAAACGCTCTGGCTCTATGAGGCACCTTGGTTTCTTCCCCAAATGCTCACTTCATCACGCAGCTCGTCGCAGAAGTGGAAAATGGAGTACTGCGCCATTTAACGTGCCGCTAATGTCATTCCGTTATTTGGAGGTGGGGTGCGCTTAACAACTCTTGAGAAACAATTACTCTGCCTATGACTGTGGTTATAGGTTCGATTAGCTAAGGACACATCTTGGGTTTGGTACCGTAATCCTAAAATGGGCAGTGGGAGGATTTTTGGATTGTGCGGCGTCCACATAAGACGCTGTGGCTAGAAACAAAGTACTTTCGGTTATATTTACGCTATTAAGGGTTGTAATAATGGCATTTGGGTATTTTTATGAACAATAGAAAAGATTTTATTATCTGCTTAGGAATACGTTTAGGCCTAAAAATGACCTAAAAGTAAATTTCACCCAACATATTGATAATAAAAACACACACACATACACACACACACACACACACAAAGCATAATAAATGGTTGCGAGAGGTTTTAAGGATTATCAGTGTGTCCCTGAACCCAGGGTCTAAAGATAGATGGCTCTAAAAGTAAGTCCTGCAATCAAACATGATAAATAAATCTAGTCTACGCACATAATAAAAAAAGTTCCATCTTGTTTCGAGTACGGTCATTTTGTCCTCCGGCTGCTTTGATCGAACGTCTTGCTCCGAGCTCTTAACGCCAACATTAGTTCCTCGAATTTAGCTTCACACTATAAAACACAGTGCGGAGTGTGTGTCTGCCCCACTTCCACTCGTTAACCTTGGGCGATACCTGCTCGAATTGGACCATAAAGTTGTAGTTTTAATGGACACAAATCAACGCTATGCCGTGAGTTCATTTAATTAAATCGTTCGGCTTCGGTCCAGTACCGGAGCTGATATTTCACATTGATTTTACTTTATGGTCGCGAGGAGTCATTAATCGTTGTGTTTTTAAGATATTTTGTCAGCGTGGGTGATAAATGATGTTTGGAAAAGTTCAGAGTCCTGTTCTAAACTCGTGGTTTAGCGCACAAGCTGGTTCTTACTAGTTTCATTACGGGTGTGCTTTTATACAACAGATTTGGAATAATAATAATAATAATAATAATAATAATAATAATAATAATACAAGCAAAAAATGGTGGACCAGATATCAGAGGAGGAAAAAAATAATTTGATGTAATTCTGTGACAAATTTGGAATTGGGTTTGGAAACGATTTATTCTAAATGCACACGATAAAAAAAAACACTGGGTTTAAAACGACCCAGATTGGGTTATTTTTAACCCAACGGCTGGGTAAATATTGGACAGAACACATTTTGGGATAAACTAACCAACCATCAAGTTAGGTTGTTAATTTTAACTCAACAAAAGGGTTGTTTTTCAACCCAAAGTATAGGTTGATTTTATTTACAAAAACGCCGGGTTAAATTTATTTCACAAATGGGTTGATCATTTCAGGGTTATTTTTATCCTTTGGAAATGTCAAATCTACCACGTTATAAAAATATTTCAACACGGCACCTCTGGTATTTATGCACAAGAAGGTGTTCAGGAATGTATTTCTAGAGCTGCTAAAGGGGTGTTTTTATACAGACTTTGAAGTAAACGTCTCAAATGAGTCAAATATATTTCAGTCGGAATTCTTTTTCTAGTGTACAGTGATGGTTTTATGGATAAATATATTGATACGGACCTTGTTTCTATAAATAAATCCAACAGTGAGTCCGTGTGAAAGCCGCCACCTCCACCTGAGGAGAATTCAAACAGTCCGAGATGAGTTGACCCAAGGAACTGGGCTGGGGCGTCGGGGTGGGGGAAGGAGGGGTGCACTGATTCAACTGTCAGTGAGAATGACCCACCACTAACCCAGCAGTTGGGTTACACAAAACTACCCCAAAAATTACCCAAGACTGAGACAATAACCCTATTAAACGCAGCGTTTGGGTAGAAATAATAACCCAGTGTTTTTTAGAGTGCAGAGAGACTTGATTTTGTTTATTGATTTTTAAAAATGATATTGATACTTTATACTTTATTATATTTGTAATGTAAGTGTGTAAAAGCTGCAGTTTGTGGAAGTCGTTTTGTAATTTTTTCCTGGATTTATTTATTTATTTTTTAATCTTAGATTTTAAAAGTAGATTTTAAAGAAAAGTATATGGTGGTGTTATTGATATCAGATTCATATAATAATAATAATAATAATAATAATAATAATAATAATAATAATAATAATAATACTTATTATTATTATTACTATTATTATTATTATTACTATTGTTATTATTGTTGTTGTTGTTGTTGTTGTTGTTGTTGTTGTTATTATTATTATCACAAATCCTCCTTCCTCTTTTTCTTCTTCTTCAACAGTCATATCTATGGATGCTCGCGCGCTCTCGTATTTCTCTGACTCATCTCAGCAGAGAACAAAAGCTCCCTCATTAACATCCACGTGAATTAAGCTTAATGCTAATGAATATGACTAGAGCACCATGCCGAAATGAACCAGACCCAGGGTAGGAGATTACTAATGCACAATTATCTCATGCTAATTGGTGTTTATGAATAAAGAAAAGCGCTTTAATTAATTGACATGGGTCGCGTGTGGATGAACCGTGCGCGCGCGCGCTCGCTCGCTCGCTCTGGAGTAGCGTTTGCGTGTGTGCGTGTGTGTGTGTGTGTGTGTGTGTGTGTTTCTTCACAAGTAGAAATATTCGTTTTAAAACGCGGACACTATGGGCTTTTTATTTGTTCATAAAATGTCGCAGACTTTGTTTTATTATTATTATTATTATTATTATTATTATTATTATTATTATTATTATTACACTTTATTCCTCTGTCACTATTCATCCTAAAGTAGTTCAGGACTTAAAACTATGAAAAAGAACCCAGATCAGAGAATACCAATGCCATAAATATCAATCACTGCGATCTAAAAGAATGTATCACGGGTAGTAAATTATGCGCAAATTATGCGCCTCGTGCGTAAACAAATAATGCATTCATTTTTGTGATTCGATGCTTTTATTTTATTATTTTTTTATTATTCTGCACTTTAATTCAGATCATGAGAAGGTAAGAAAGTTAGTAAAATACCCAAACAGCGTAAATAGTTTTACCCAGCTTCTATAAGCATCTGCGCTATTATGACTATTTCCTTACGTCTCTACTTATACACTGTTTCCCCCCCAGTTCTTTATTTCACATTTATTTGTTTATGGTCTTTTTTTTAGTTACAGATTGCTTTCTATCCGCTTAGTGAAGAAAAGGGAAAGCTGCGCTAAAAACACTCATCCATTACCAGTCACAGATGGTCTTTTGAAAGGCCAGGCTCTTGTGTGTGGTGTGGGGGGGCGGGGCTTAGTGCGCTCCTCTGTCTCCGTGTCCCTGCATTTTGCTCTTCGCTGTTTCTTTGTGTCTAACTTTCTTTTTTTTTCTTTTCTTTTTGCAGTGCTTTTGTAGAAGTCGTCCCCCCCCTCACTCCCTCACTCCCTCCTGCCTTCTTTAGCTCATCTGCCCCGTTTTTCACCCTCCAGCTCCTCTGAGCTCTGCTGCTCCGCACACACACATTAGCATCAAGCCTTTCCAGCCTACTGTTTATATGCACAATGCAAAATGTCTGTTAAAAAATACAATAATTACAACAACGATCATTATTATTATTATTATTATTATTATTATTATTATTATTATTATTATTATTATTATTATTGATGGAAGCATTGTTCTGATATTTAAAAAGAAGGTGTGGAAAAACTATTTAGACATTAATACTGCAACAAAAAAGAGTTCTATTTATATAAATATTTATTCAGTTAGTTATTGCCGATAATTAAAATGAGTTATTTTCTTGCCATGATATTGAACTTCTGAAATAAAGCAGTAATAGATCTATCTATCTATCTATCTATCTATCTATCTATCTATCTATCTGTCTGTCTGTCTGTGTGTCTGTCTGTCTGTCTGTCTGTCTGTCTGTATAATACTCCAACAAAAGCTGGGCTGATTTACCAAATAAATTTTTTCTTGACAAAATTAGTTCAGAATAGCCTCCTGAAATAAAGAAGTAATAGATCTATCTATCTGTGCCTGTCTATCTATCTATCTATCTATCTATCTATCTATCTATCTATCTATCTATCTATCTATCTGTCTGTCTGTCTGTCTGACTGTCTATCTATCTGACTATCTATCTATCTGTCTGCCTGTCTGTCTGACTGTCTATCTATCAGTCTATCTATCTATCTATCTATCAAACTATCTATCTATCTATCTATCTATCTATCTATCTATCTATCTATCTGACTATCTATCTGACTATCTATCTATCTATCCACCTATCTATCTATCTATCTATCTATCTATCTATCTGACTATCTATCTATCTATCAAACTATCTATCTATCTATCTATCTATCTATCTATCTATCTATCCACCTATCTATCTATCTATCTATCTATCTATCTATCTATCTATCTATCTATATATCTATCTATCTATCTATCTATCTATCTATCTATCTATCTATCTATCTACCTGTCTGTCTAACACTTCAAAAAAATATTTGATTTACTATTTTTTTTCTTGATAAAATTAGTTCAGAATAGCCGTTTTGTTTTAGTCAGGATATTGACCATCTGAAATAAAGAAGTAATAGATCTATCTATCTATCTATCTATCTATCTATCTATCTATCTATCTATCTATCTATCTATATGTCTATCTATCCATTGGCTTAAATGAAAGTTGAATGCAGCAGCCAGTATTTTGTCTTTATTTTGTCTCTTATTTCGATCTGTATTTCATGTTGGAGCGTGAATGTATTATTACATTTGAACGGAAAGCAAAGCCGTAGTCTGCAGTATTGTAGATCGCTCGTACGAGTGGCTTGACATATTCTGTAATGAAACGCAACCCTCATGCACCTGTGCCCCCTTTCCGCTTTCTACATTTTTTTCCTCCTTTGTTTTGGATATGGACTTTGCATTTATTCTTAATATTTTAACCCCCGGACTAATTTGTCCTAGCAGTCCGAGAACGATATCGGCTTTAAAATCCTTTCCACCAGATGTTGTTTGGGCTGTAACTCTGAGGGAGCAGTGTTTTTCGTTTCATGACCTAGTTCGTTTTGTTAAATGGGAAATTTTGCCGCTCAGCTGAAATTCTGGAGGTTAAAGTCGGGTCAGTTTGGGTAGTATAATAGCTGCCAGTGGCGTTTGCCTGGAAATGAGTCATTGGTGTAAGGATTTGGTGTCGGAATGGAGTTTTAAGGCAGCACTGTGGGCATGGGTTAGATAATCAAACTCACTCATTGCTCAGTCCCTCCCTCTTCCTCTCTCTCTCTCTCTCTCTCTCTCTCTCCCCCACTCTCTCTCTCTCTCTCTCTCTCCCTCTGCTGTCCTAGGTGTAATAAACTTCACGCTTGTCTCCGTCACTGGCAAGTTCTGGCTTACTTAAGCTCCAGTCACTGCTCTTTTTATGGAAGCCTCTTTTCAGCGCATTGTTGAGGAATATAGCCATGTTAATGTCTTGTACCGTAAAAATTGGTGCTGCCATGCTTATTAGGTGCGTAGCAGGACTACAGGGTAGCCAAGAAGAGATGAATCCCACACTACAAAGGGGCGGCAGAGGCGGCCGCCGGCATCAAATGCACCGATAATTGCATTGCTGTGAAGGGTTAGGCTTTTCGCCCCTCTCTCCATTTTTTTTCTCCCTGCCTTTTTTTTTTTTTTTGACTGCGATTTGTCTCTTAAGCCAGCGTGACGTCTCGGACGCGGCTGCAGAATGTGCAGAGCAAATTGGAGGTTGAGCGTGAACAATGCAACATGGAACACTGCTGTGGCGTTCTTTAGGGAAGGAGGGGAACAAAAAAACACCCCCACTAGATGAAGAGGAATAGCGACAGCGAGAGAGAGAGAGAGAGAGAGAGAGAGAGAGAGAGAGAGAGAGAAATACGAGCTGAAAGATAGGAAGAAAGTAAAAGAAAGAAAGAAATATATTCTTTTAGTAATAACCCTTCCAGCTGACCTTTCGCTTCCCTTTTCTATTCTGCGTCATTAGTCATCCGAGTTCACCGTTTCGCACTTTAAAAAAACCCCAAAACAAAACAAAAACAAAAACAAACACGGCGTTCCGAAGCTGTGCAGAAGTGCCGAGCTGATGCAGAAACAGGCTGTGATTGTGAATATATCGTTGACTGAAAGTAAACAGATTAGGCGAGAGGAAGCTTAGCTATTTGGGGCCTCTTTTTGATGTTGAAGAGCCTAATTTGATTTTTTCACCTCCTATTGTTTCAATGTTTTGCTCGTCTAATCCACTTTAAAGTTGAAACAGCTTTCATCCTAGCAGGGGGGTGAAAAGCGGGTGGGGGTTGCGGGGTGGTGGTGTCACAGGCTACCGTTCCTTTTCTCCTCTCGTTCCAACTTGCGCTCGCGAAAACAGTGCAGAGATGAGGCGAGAGCGCTCGCTAGGCAAACTGAGGCTTGGTGCTACCGTCTGAAGACGGGCCGGAAAAGAAGACGCAGACGGGACAGAAGGATAGTGAGACAGCAAGAACCGGAAATTGCCAGCAGAGCCAGCAGTGAAATGATCAGCCTGATGATGCCGCTTTAGCATGCCCTTCTCAGTCATCCTGAAAACACACACTCGCACACATACACACAAAACAGAGGACGGAGGACGGACGCGAGCCCTCTAAACAGACCTGAAAAGAGCTGCCCTCCAGCCGGCCTATTGTGCTGTGCAGCACCCCCGTACAGAAACCACTGACTGCTGTGCTTCACTTCAATCTGTTGAATAAGAAAGAGAGAGAGAGAGAGAGAGAGAGAGAGAGAGAGAGAGAGAGAGCGAGCTGGTTCAACATAGTTTTCTAAACCATCTGTGACTAAGTTTGCATTCATTGGACCGGCAAAAAAAAAAAAAAAAACAGCTTGTGGCTTTTCTATTACTCCCAAGAAGGAAGAGTGCAAGTGAAAGATGTATAGAGACTATATTTTATGTAGTACTGGCAAATTTCATTCATTTAATAATAGACCAGCATTTTTAAACTCTCAGTGGCATGTTTTACACCGTGAGGTGTATATGTTATAACGTATTAGCTTCCTAAATGGGTTCGACTTAGAACCCGCTCTGATAAGGCAATGCTCTTTTGTAGGGTTCAACATAGAACCTTTAAAGGGTTTTATAAGGACAAACCCTCAAGGGTTTTAGAGTTAACCTTAGATTAAGAGTCGTCTTGCAGCCGACAACAAAGACGAGGGAGATAACTTACTTGGCCAAGCGTTTGACGTTTTTTCGCTCTCCGAGTCACTTTGTGTTGTCTTATTTTAACACACAAGTGTGTGTGTGTGTGTGTGTGTGTGTGTGTTTGGGTAGAAAGTGGGTTGAGAGAAAGAGAGAGGGGGATTCGGCGACAGCTTCAGCTCAGCAGTGCACGGATAACTTTGCTTAGCGCTCAGATGGAGGCGGTTGGCAGAAATCAGGACGCATCACGAGTCCGATATTGCACGGTCGGACACATGGCACAAATGCTGACGGAAAGGAAGAATGTGATAAATAAATCAATAAGCAGAAACAAATAAGAATGAAAATACGCAGAGTGTTTGAGGAGATGGATTTGAGGTATAACAGCAGTTTTTTTCCACGACCACTCGAAGTGTCTTATTCAGAAGAGTAAAAATGGCATTGACGTAGTTATTGGCTCCTAGGGGTAGCACAGTAAGACAATTTGCCACTATTTGCGTGTATGAAATACACTCTTGTAATGATTTTGACTGGCCAATTTCTAAAAAAAATAAAAAAAAAGATCTCAGTAAACTGCTTTGTGGTTGTACTGCTTGTCCTCTGAAATATACTTATAATAATCCTTTGCTAGCTAAATGCAGGTTTCTGTGGTCTAATGGTCTACCACAGTAGTGCCTGGTCCACAAAAAGTCACTACTCTGTTCCACTGCTTCCTGCTTACTCTAGTGGAAACCTGCCTAAAGTTCCTGACCACCTTTAAACAGTTCCTGGGTTCTTAAGAAGGTTGCCGAGGTGAAAGTTACACTCTCTTTGGCTGTTAAACTGCATTCTAAAGTCAGCAAACCCAAGGAGATGAAAGAAAGTAAACCTTTGCTTCCAGATGATGTCATCGTCTCTTCTCTCCTTCACTGCCCCGCCACACAAGCTGCTTTTCTCAGCCTCCCCCCAACACTGTTTCCTCCACACTGCTCGCATCAGTACTCCCAAAATACTCTCCAGACCAAACTTACACCCTCCTCCAGCCAGGCCTGCTGCAAGGGGTGTAAGCCACCTGTTGCTGTTTTCCATTAAATACATGTACTCACTGAGATTCACATTTTTAATACAATGGCATTCAAGCCACAAATTACAGGCAGGTTGTGTTCTTTCTTCCCATTGTTAAAATAATAATAATAATAATAATAATAATAATACGTTTGTATTTGTTAACAGGGATTACCTACTGCTATTCAGCTTTAAGCTCTATGTGTAATCTGTGTACAGACGGTGTGTTTTCCCCCTGGTCAGACATTAGATTAGAATCTTTAGCTATATGTGAATCTAAGACTGAGCTAGCTGGATGAAGCGCTTTCGATGTTTACTGCACCTCTACAGGACTTCACTGGCTGTACTTTATCATAGCAAATGTCCTACAGGCCCGTTTTAACGCCATGGGTAAAGTACATCTTTGAGGCAGACTTTGTCATGACAGAATCAATGACTGTCAAACTAACAAGCAATTAGTAAAGCCTGTTTAATATCAAAGGAATTATTATTATTATTATTATTATTATTATTTTTTTTACAAATTGGCAAGTCAAAAACATCACAAGAGTGTATTTGGGACACACTCCTAGTTGCATGCTACGTATGGCAAATAAACCTTGAAGCATGAAATTGCATCACCTCCGAGTCGCACAGTTTGTGTCCCGACTGATAATTTCCGTAATTGTCTTGGTTCCTGCGCTGTGCAGTTCTCGTTAAGGATTGTTCTAGGACTTATTAGTTCCTCGAAAGGTTCCAGAGCCTTACGGTGGATCTTCAATTTGCATATGCAGCTGCGATTATATATATATTACGTAGTTATTTTATACACGGGTCGTTCGTTCTAGAATTTTACCTGCTCGAGTGTATGAGCGAGTGACAGAAAGAGAGAACAAGAGAGAGAGAGAGAGAGAGAGAGAGACGTGCGTGTGTGAATTACAGTGTCCGTCTACTAATAATGAAGCCGTGTATGTTATGGCTGCAGTTGTTTATAAGCAGCGCGTTGATTTAGAACGGTGCTTAAACTGAACGGAACTACTTGTGGTATACATGCTTTTAACGCACATCTTCCAGCCAATCAGAATCGAGTATACAGACAGACCATGGTATAATGAGTTATGTAACACGGTTTTCATCCACACTGCTCCCGTTAGTACTCCTAAAATCCTCCCTTACACTGTCCTGCAGCCAGGCCTACAGTATATATGTAGTGATCCGGTTATATACAGAGCCATATATCGTGATTCAGAGTCATATAGTGTGACTCAGAGTTATATATATTCATACAGAATTGATACAGCTATATATAGTGTAGAGTGAGGTAAGGATCATCTCATATGTACCTGGTCCATGGTAATAGGGCCATAGCACAAAACCCACACACACACACAAACACCAATTTATGTCACTATCATGCATACTTTCATCACCACTTCCTTTTCGATTCAACACACAATGTGAACATCATTTAGGACCCCAAACGCCTGTCAGGGTCTTTAAGGGGACAAGGAGCGGATAGGTTTGAGGAATGATGGGGACCTGGTCCGTCTGTTAATGTCTTGAAGACAGAAGAGACCGAGAGTGAGAGGGGCGTCAAGCTTTAACAATCTTTGTGCTTCAACCTGGCCCTGATGGAGCAAAAGTGGGCGTAGATTATAGGGCTGGGAGAAGGGGGCGTGCTGCGAGAGAGCGACAGCCACTGACATGATGGAAGCCTAATGGCAATAATTGGTGGCAGTTTTGACAGGGATTGTATGATAGCGCACAATAAACACCCTGTGTTTTTCCCAGCCAAATTTGAGCCAAATTGCAGCGCCAGCCGCTGAAACCGGCTGTTTCCCTGCCCCCGTTCTCTCTGGCCTGCTACGCTCTCTGATTTACTCAGTCAAAAGCCAGAATTTTTAAAAAAATCTATGATAACCAGAGAAGGACTGAAGCATCGCAGGGCTTGACAAGTGTAAAAAAAAAAAAAAAAAAAAAAAAAACGCTAGTTAAACAGGATTTTTTTCCCCTTGCATTTTCATGTCACTCTTCACTTTATTTGTTAAACATTTAAAAAAAAAAAAAAAAAAAAAAAAAGGTTTTGCCAAGCAGCATTAATTTGTCACCTTAAATCACTTGAGCATGAATGACAACAACAGAAAAAAAGATGCACTTTCCATCTGAGTCTCTGAAACCGAAAGACATGTCTTTATTTGTTATTTCAGCCTGCTGAATATCTATGGAATCTTCAGCACCGTAACTCTCTTTGGCTGGGCTTTTACGACGCCACTACTCAAGCCATCGACTTTTATTTCATAGCTTCCTGATAAGTTAGAGCCCCCTCCATTGAGGAAGGGGGGGGGAAGCGATCTTTCTCCTTCTAGTTTAAATCCCTTGAAAGCAGCCCCGCTTATGTGTTATGTGCTGGTTGGGGATTCTAAGTGACCCCCCCAAGCCCCATCCTGCAATACGGACCCTCTGGACTCATGTTCCCAAACTGTCCTCCCTTTGGTCTCTTTGTCCCGAGTAATTGCGTGGCCCTGGGTGAAAGAAATCCAAGTGGACTGTAATGGTTTGGAAGGGTGGTGGGTTGGGGGGGGGAGCAGGAGGATGAAGAAGGTGCAGGGAGGGGAGCAGAGGACAGAAGGGAGGCTGCATTATTAAAACAACAGACCACTCGAAAGGAGACTGGCCCTGCACCTGATTGACCGGCGCAGTGTGTGCCAAAACGCTTCCCTCTGATCTCGGTTCAAAGACGGCAGGGAAGAGACTCAAAGCGTTTGGCTTGCGGATGGAGGAGGGGACTCGTGCTTGCTGGCTTTCTGCAGAAAGGCACATCCTTGCTCCCTGGAGTCCACAAATCATACGAGCAAATAGCAAGCAGGGAGACATGAAGGGTTAAAGCAGAACTCAAATACAGAGATGACCTGCTATGGCACTCTGGACACAGCGTGGCCTTTTCGCCCACTGCTAACACTGCACATATGTTACTATTCTTTTGCCAAAGCAGTATGTCCGTGTCTGAGTGTGTGTGTGTGTGTGTGTGTGTGTGTGTGTGTGTGTGTGTGTGCATGTCTTTGTGCGCTGCCTACGTGCGCACATCTGTCAATGTGAGCTGATGTCAGAAGACCGCCACTCTTGATTGAAGCTCCAGCGTAGGAGTGCACACTTGTGCATGTTGCCGGTGTGTGTGTGTGTGTGTGTGTGTGTGTGTGTATGTGTCTACGCACACAAATACGTGTGAGAGCCAAGGTGGCTTGTCCTTTGGGTTGCGTGTTTTTCAATATAGGAAACGTACTTTAAGGCCAGTGAACACAGCCATACAGGCTGATTACCTTACCAGTAAAACTAATAGTAGAGCTACCTTAACTGCTCTTGCACTCTGTTAAATTCTCAAATTCTGTCCCAGTTCCCAAAAGGATGAGTGTCATTCAGCGAGAGGAAATTCTCAGCTCGGTGTTGAAAAGTTCAACAGCTTAAAATACAGTGCTAGATAATGGACTTTAGTCAGCTACGGACTCAAATCATAAATATGTTATTTTCCCCTTTCTCCTTGGAAGTTTAGTTCTGAATGCTTTGGGAGGGTTTGGAGGGAAAAAGGAAACATTTATATAAATGAACGTCCCGGTTTGGCAGGAGACGGAGTCGGAGAATGTTTTATGGCCAAGTCTCAGACACGGGAATGCACTTTCACGCTGTTTCCATAATTCCCCTGTGATGTGGCTGCAGTGCAATCGTAGTCTTGCTGTGACACCATCACCGCAACATTACTGAACCCCTCCAAGGCATGTTTGTAGGAGGACCGATTAAAGGATACTTTCCGAAGAACTCCGTAGGCCGAAGCCAAGACAAAGGCTGAGGTCACCTCGAAGAGTCCGGCCCAGAACGTTTACGGGAACTGCGTTTAGCTGCGATACTTTTCGTTGTAAGCAAGCCGTGTTCTTTACTCTGATTTACACGGTTCCTAAGAAATCGGCTAAAGGTGATGACAGCGATGACGCTTTCACGTACACACTTAGTATCAGCACCTGTTTTCCCACTTACGCACCTCGTGTATTTTCTTGATTGTGAAGGGGAGGAGGTGTAGTGTGTTTAGGAAGCTCTTGTTGACCCCAGAGGAACATCTTCCTGTTTGACCTGTCCCATATGGGAACATTTTGGCCCTTACTTCCTCTGCGGCCCTTTGTGCTGTAAGTCCTAATGAGTCGTAGTGCCGAAGTAAAGGGTCAGCTCCAAATGACCCTTCTGGTTTGTCTCAACCTGGAGATACGCAATCAGCTTAAGAGTTAAGCACATACTACTGGCCTCCTCCAACTCTCTCTCTCTCTCTCTCTCTCGCTTTCAAAATCCTTCCTTCCCTTTGACCTTCCTTCCTTTCCACCTTCCTCTTCAACCCTCCAGCTTTCGTTTTTTTGCTCTCTTCCATTTCCAGTCTGTGTTTACGAAGAGGGATTTATTGGTCTGAGTGGGACTGTTAGGTGTTAGGGCTTCACTGCTCAAGTGTTCTGGGACTCAAGTCCTGACCATGTGTGTGTGTGTGTGTGTGTGTGTGTGTGTGTGTGTGTTGAAGTAGTAGAGCATTCCCCAGTAAGCAGAGGGTTCCATCAACCTCTGCCACCTCTGACTCCCTCCTCTGCTATACTGGGAGGTCGAACAAAGGGACTTCCTCTCGCTAAGATGGCGTGACCTTACTGCAAATGTAATGTTTAGGATTAGGCCCAGTTCAATGGGAATGTAATCTGTCTTTGCCCTCAAATAATGTCTGGTTATGGAGGAAAGGCCAGTCAGTCTGAACAGCTTTTCGCCTTCTTCTTACTCAACCTGGCGGAAATGTGACAAGAAGGTGCCAAGACCCAGAGTAGCTCCATTCTGCTGGTAAGCGAGTATGTGAATGTCGTTTCTCTTGACCAGGATTTGGCTAGTCTTTCATGACTGGCCAACCAGGTGCATACAGCTGATGGCTTGTCCGGAGTAATTAGCAGACTAAGTTGTAAAACCCCATTATAATCCAGAAGGTTTACATGAAGAACACATGAGAAGGCAGGGGAAATGGGTGGGCTGGAGAAGATCCTCCCATCCCTGGAGCATGTCTGGAAATTCATAGCATTGCAGCGAAGACTTATATTCAAGGGGAAAAGGAAAAGCTGATTTGCAGCAGATTTTAATCATTTAACCACATTTGGGTAATTTATGTGCATAATTTTTTACTCTGAAATATTATTTAGGTGTTTTGCTCCAGAGCTAATCAGATTACGGTGTTCTTATTTCTTAGTTTATCATCAGGGGTAGATTGCTATTGTGTAAGCGTGTCAGTGTTCAGAGATCACCCTGCAGAAATGTCCCGCCTCCACTCGGCATGTATGCTGTAAACCGGACTTGTCAGCCTCTCACTAGTTTCTCTTTTAGCCCCACCAGAATTGATTTGGTTCGCCATCTCCTGTATCTGTTTGCTCTCACTTTCTGCCTTTCTCTCTCTCTCTCTCTCTCACACACACACACACACACACAGATTCATTACTTGCACCAAGAGGTCTTCGATATTTCATCTGAGCATTGTAATCACATTACATGGTTGAACGTGTTGTAGATAGCAAATTATCGGCGCAAATATGCCACATGATTGCCCGTGGTAATGTACAGCGAGGTCACGACGACAGAAGGACTGAAGACGAAAAACACTGTCTACATTCTCGTTTACCAAGCCAAATGTCATGTGTCAGAGAGTAAAAAAAGAGCGGGATGGGAAGAAGTGTGTATCTAGGCTATGTGTGTGCGTATTCGTGTGGATGTGAGCGTGTGCCAGTGAACGAGAGGCAGAGAGAGAGAGAGAGAACGAGCAGGAGATTGCTGATAAAGATCCGTGTTAACCTTGCGTAGCGGCAGGCTGAATGGAGGGGAAAATTAGGCCTGATATAATACTCATGCATGAGGCTCTCAGACAGAGAGGGAGGTGTGTGTCACCAGCCATGCACAGAGAACATTTAAGGCCCCGAAACAAAACTCCTTCCTCGTTCCTCCGCTCTTGTCTGGCTTGCATCGCGAGAGATATATATTTCAAAGTGACACAGACATGCCGCACATTATTAAAACCCATGTTCGTCATGTTTCCTTTCGTGGCAGTGTCAAATCCTGCGTTTGAGTAAAAGCAGCCCGAATCGATTTTGTGTCGCGTATTTATTCCGAAAAATTATTCAACGTGAAAATAATCTAATTTTCACCGCTCCAGCATCTGCAGCCTTATTAGCAAGCAGGCACTTGAGGAAAGCCTAATGCCACTGTCTCCAGAAAGCAGATTTGTTGCAGCAGAATTGTTACACTTCCCAGCTGAGCTGTCCTCTCCTCTGTGTGTGTGTGTGTGTGTGTGTGCCCATGGTAGACAGTGGTTAAGGGATTTAGCTCAGGTTAATGGGCCTTTTGGAACGGCTTAGCCTGTATGGCAGTGAGAATGGGAGAGAATGACTGTGGTGGGGAGATTGATTCTCTGGTTAAAGAAAGCCTAGTGACAGGGGCTATTAGCCTGCTGTGAGGAGAGTGAGAGGACAGCAAGGGCTTTTCTCAAGACCCTTTACTCCTGAATGAGGAATAGAAGACATAGTAAATGGAGATGTATACGTTAAACAGCAACAAATAAAAGAAGCACAGCTTTATAACCACAAACCAGCTTTATTATATTTCTCCTCAAACTTTTGTATCAACTGTGATCAAACAAAAAGAAAATCATCCCATTCGGTTTTTGGCCCAATGATACACAGATAGACGTCTCTTTGGCATCTTTTATTTATTTTATTTTTTTAAAACTGAAAACGCCATTCCTCAAATGGTGTACTGTAGAACTGGGTTAACCTTTGACAGATTAGTAAGTCGGGGATCGTAGGTCAAGGTGTTTTCATCAGTTAGCCCATTAACACACCAGAAGATAGTATTTGTAATAAATAACTCAATGACATTGATACTCTGCGTCATCTACTACATCAAGTGGTAAATCTGGAGGAGTCTCGATGTGGTTCGTTACAAATAATTAGTGTGACTTTGTGTATATGTGTGTCCCAGTAATACCTCACCTCTTATTACTGAGCTGGGAACAAAGACCACCTGCTGTTTTTGCGGGTAAATCAGCACAGCTGTGCAACAGACCTAGAAAAGTGGCCTTCGATGGCAGACGGAGAAGAGATGGCACAGCCTTTCTGAAAACACACATTGCATCGGACTGTTTTCTTGTCCGTCTAACACCAATTTGAAACACACACACGCTCACATCTTATCACCTGTCTATGCTTGAGAGGGTGTTAGCTGGACAAAAGATCTGAAAAGGGTGAAAGGTGGTGGTGGTGGTGGTGTGGGGGTGGGATGTAACGAGAGACGGAGAAAAAGAGAGAGTCAGTTTAAAGGCAGAGAGACTGAGATAGTTGTCTCGTTAGACAAGCTAACTGTGCAGAATAACACGATGATTTGCCGTCCAGGGGTAACTGGTATTCAGGTTCCCCATCAGAGCTCATATGTATGTGTGTATGTGAAGGTGTCTTGGGATGCACTCCCCTCCTGTTGAGAAATAGTCTAGTGTCACCTCCCCATTACACCCCCCCCCCAAACCCCCCCAACCAACACGCACACACACACACACACACACACACACACACACACACACACACACACACACACTCATGACTGTGTGTGTGTATGTATTATAGCACAGCTCTTGCAATGAGGTACTCAATCCACTGTGGTGATAAATCAGGCACTGTGTTAATTGGTATGAAAACAACACTTTGGCAGTATATAATGTTTTATGTGTCTTTCATGTCCTTTATTGTAATACTAATGAGGGGCTGTATATCCGGGAAGGTGGGGGTGGGCGGGTGGGTACTCTCCTTCTCTCTCCTTGCTGTGCTGGATAAGCTCCTTAGTGGGATCACCGGAATATTCCGCCCGCCAGGCGACGCAGGCGGAACACAATCGCCCCCTCCTTCATTTGCAATCGGTAATTAGTATGCAAATGAGCCCAGGGGACCACACAAGTACTAGTGTATTACAAGAGTCTGATTATGACTCCTCAGGCTTCTCAGGGATGAGAGTGGAGTGCTGGAAGAGCTCCTCACCTCCCTATGCTCCACTGGGCTCTGAGTGCCACCCGCTCACAGAGCCCTCTGATTTGGTACAGGGCCCTGTCAGTCATCACATTTACCTTATCTGCCACTGCTTAATTAATATGGCGTGATTGTCATTATGCCATTTGCATATGGGATTATGTTCTCCTGTTTATGAGTTAGTACTAGAGATTCTGTTTTGTTAAGCATGCTGCAGGCAGTCACTGAAGTGTCACACTTGTTCCGTATGACTTATTACAAGATCAGAATGAAAATTCGAAGAAAACAAAAGGTCAGAAGTGACTACAACCATGCCACGCCTGTTAGCATCCTAGACTGGCAATGCACCTAGATCAAAATGGACAGTTGGTTTTCTATAATGGAGAGAATGACCTCTGAACCTTTGGCTTGAGATTGTCAGTCTGAATCAGGTTCCTTTCCAAAGCGCAGTCCGGATTCCTGGTTTTCCCCATGACCTGACTTAAGGAAGAACAGAGAGCATCAGGATCTATATCACCTCAGCTGCCCCCCTCTCTTTGTTCTCACAGCCAGGCGGGCTGGGGGTATTGGCGGGAGAGATTACTGGCATATTGACGGCTTAAAATGAAGCTCGGGAGATAGGCCTGGGGCTTCTGCTAGGGTGAGCTCAGGCACCAGTTTCTTGCTGTAGCATAGGGATGTACAATCCTGGTGGTGTCAAGTGGCATAGGGAGATCAGATCCTGGATATGTTGTATGGTCCAAGGAACTAGGCTATGTATGGGCAAAATGTTGGGTATGGTTGATTTGATTTTTTCATTGCACTCGATTGGTATGAGCTAGCTACGAATCATGAGAGAAGTGGGAAATGGACATCTACTCTCTCATTGATCCCAGTAGCTTAGGAGCTCATGGAGCAAAACACCATGATTCTGATGTGGCCAGAAAGCATGAGCCTCTGTCCCTCAATCAGCCCTCCAAGATCTTCATATCTTTAGTGTGCATTCAAACATACTCTGTAGTAATGTCTTGTAGCAGTTTGAATATTACAATGTGGATGTTCCTGCAGGCCAAATGCACCACAGGGGGCTCATTCCATAAAGCAAATATTATTGCACACCAAAATAATTTATGAGTAACAACACCCCCACCCCCCACCACCAAACCTGCCAGCTCTCCCCCAACCTGCCATGAAGCTCCCTTTCCACTAGCTCTCCTAGTGGCAGTATTTATGACGGAGGGTTTGTTCTCTGCTTCCATATTTCACGAAAAAAGAGTGGGTGGGGGGGTGGGGGCTGGGGGGTTGTAATGAAACACACTGTGCACAGAGGTTTGTGTTGTGACAGCTGTAATTGTGGAGCACATTAAAAGCCGGTGAAGGAACCCTCCACCTTATTTCTTCTGAAAGCGCAATGTGACAGAAGGAATGGTGGGTAGGGGAATAGGCATTCCACTGAGTGGAGTGAGGGGTTTGATTAGTGTTGTCATGTTCAGTGTGAACGTCTTTTTGATGGAGTGATTATAGGTGTTGGATGAAACTGCCTTACAAGACGGTAGCCTGGTTTTAATGGTGGTCTGTGATGTCCCTTGGCATATCCACACAGGAGACTTAATATGCACGTACACCCTAAATTTGCTTTCCAGAGTCTGGGTTGGGAGGTCAACACAAATGCCACATGAATATCAATTAATCATGTCCTATATTGGTTGCAGGTGCTTTTGGTCAAGAAGGGTCAAGAAACCACCAATTTTTTACTCAATTAGTGGCAAGCGGCATGCATGCTGTAGCCTGTGGAGACCGGCTTGGGGATAGTTGGTATTTATTATAACCTCTTTATTATTTGGGTCTAGTCCTCATACATACTTCCTAGGTTTTGTTTGGGAGTCTCTTGTTGGCCAAACCCTACCATGAGGTGGCCCAAAATTGTGACCCAATAATAAATCTGTGAGCATGATTTGCTGTGCTATCTGCATGCAGGCACACAGTGAAGTTAGTGGAGCTTAATGATGCTATTCTGCCAGCCTTCGTCAAGTCAATGGTGCTCCATTTCAAGGTGGATGGCTACCGTAAAAGGGTTAAAGCCCATGGAACAAGGCACATACCCCCTGGGAGTCTCCACCAACCCCCAGGGAGGAGGCTTTGTCTCCTTGGGCAAACATTCCCACAGAAAAAGGGAAAAAAGCCATTTGGCTCCCCCAGCTTGTGCTCCTTTCACTGGTTGAGGAGGTCTTCCCTAGTCAACAGCTGGACATGACGTGACAAATTGGGGGCTTTGTCTTTCTGGGGAAGCAGAGGGGGTGGCAGAGGAGAAAATGTTGTGAAAGGGTTCGGGGGTGGGTGGGTGGGGGGTTGAGGGGTGTGCTCTGGACATTGAAAGGATGCAGGGGAGCCATAGAATGTATTGTGAATCATGGTGACACAATGCAAATTGCACAGTTTAAAGGGGAAATATGTCGGGGCTTTGTTTCAAATTGAAACGGTCCAGCTTATCGAGGGGAAAAGTGAAGTACCAATTTTGCATGGGGTCAGACAGGGATGGTTAGCCAAGCAGTGGAGATGACAGGTAACTGGGAGCACTAATGCACAGGAAAACAGTTTCCACCTGATTTCATTTTATAAAAAGCCAATTTGGTTACAAATGAGTCTCATCAAACCTTGTAAACTTACTTGGAATACAAAAAAAAAAAAAATCTCATTGCTGTAATTATTTTCTGGATTCAGAAAGCCCATAATAGAGCATTTGAATTCAGCTTTTACAGGTACAGGTTAGAGTGGATCAAAAACAAAATGGGCTTTGAAACCTTTTACAAAAAAAGAAAGGCATAAACAATAATAAAAAAAAAGTGAAGCCTCTGAGTTGCAAAGTCACGGTGGGCTCCAAAGCCCTTCAGCAGCCATTTTATGAAGCTGCTCCTCTCTCAGAATGAGAAAAGAGATCCCCCACGAATGACCCCTGGGTGAAAAAGCTCCGTATTTGACAGAGTCCGCCTCTTAACTTGTTAACTTGCTAATTGCCCAGCAGTCACTTCATGAGCTGAACAATGGACTGCTAGCTGAGCGATGGGGTTCTCTCTTTGAGAGGCCGGCTGAGGGGGCCAGGTGGCCATACTGGGGGAGCAGAAAGGGGCCGGCTAGCCTTGAGTGTTGTGTGTGAGGTCTGGCTTGGTTGCCAAGGGGATGGCAGCCTGATATATTATCTGGAGGAGTATTGGGCTGACCCAAGGAGATGGAGGGGCAGGTGGGGCATGACTGTGCCCCACATACCCAAATACTCCACTACCACCCCCACTCAGAGCTTCTCTGCATTCTCTCTGTAACCTCCATCCTCACTTTGTGTTTGCCTAGCCGAAGCTTGGTAGTGTGTGTGTTGGTAGTGCTAACCAGGATTCAGACTCAGAACATGTTAAGTAATTAGGAAGAGCTTACAGGGCCATTTCCATGACAGCTGCTCCTACTGCAAACACAGCACCGGCCAGAGGGAGCCAGTGCATTGTGATCTGTTTTGCAGGAATGACGCTGCCAAACACAATAGTTCAGCATGTGTGCTGGGTAGGGCTCAAAGTGCTAGGAGGCTGAAACTGGTCTGTCTGTTGCTACACAAACACCCATTACGACAGTCACCGAAGAACCGACAGCATCCAGAGAATTTGACCACCCTGTTGTCTTTGCACAGTGTAGCTTTGAGGTATTAGGAGAGTTTGGAATATGGAGATAAAATCACAGCCCATCTTTCTAGTGTGCTAGATAGAACCATATTGGTTCGGTCCAGGCCTCAGTGGTATACAGAACTCGGTTGGAGGGCTGAAGTTAAATGATTGGCTGTTGCACTCATTCCCATGTGTTAACCATGTTAGAATAACAGTCCTAGCATGGTCTGTGATTCCAGGTCTCCGGGTGACACCATGGGGCCAAGGGTAAGTGGACTCATGCCTAACTGAGTGTTCAGTCGAGTGGGCTGGCTGTTTTGGTGAAACCCAGGTCTCGTTTCAGGCCTTGTATATTTTCCTGGCTCGTCTGTGTTTATCCGCAGCCACTCTGTTTGGCTTCATTTCAGAGGTAACTTATTCTCTCACTCACTTATACCACAAACCACCAAGATTGCAAGAAAAGGGAGGTGTAAGATTTTTCCCAGGCCTGTTTATCTCAGCCTCCCGATTGTATCCCAGAGAGCTTCAAACAGTGTTTGCATGTGCGTGCGGGCTCATATATGTCACCCCAATTTCCAGCTCTCTGAAGTGTGTACACTTGTCTGCTCAGGGCACTCAGATGTTCTGATGTTCTGGCCATTGTTTTCAAGTGTTTGGTGGCAACTGTACTGTACTGTATCCGTGGACCCCTCCTGCCTCAAGCATACATAGTCCTTAAATAGCGGTTTCATAAGCCACAATGTTGTAAGCAGCCATTTACATGCTTGAAGTAACAGATCCTGTCCTGACCCTCCCTTCATTAGAGATGCCTAGCTCATCAGCGTTCCCTGCTAGGTTCCCTCTATGTACTGCTGTGCTCTGGACGTATGCCTCCTAACAAGCCAGTATTATTTTACTGTACCTCCTTAACTGCACCATGAGTAAATCATTACATCTATGAGCCAGCATCGTCTAAAAAGGGGTGCAATTAAGTCACTGTAACCTGAAAATCACTGTTTTTAAGAAATCTGGCACACATAAACAGCAATATCATTACATCTACGCACACGTGCACAAACACACACAAGCACACACCTCCTGGAGAGTGTGCGGCACTCCCCTTTGCCACAGCAGATGTTTTTCATGTGGTTCCTTGCTCTCTCTAATAGCCTTCCTGGTCTGTGGCCCTGATACTGTGTGTGTTTTCCTAGCTCAAGCCAGGCAGGGGAGTTTGTGTGTGTGTGTGTGTGTGTGTGTGTGTGTGTCGGCAGGAGTAGAATAAGAATTCCTTCAGGCCTCAGTGTCAAACAATATAAACATGATCTCTATATTTGGAGAGAAGCTGCGCACCGCTTGACGTGGGCCGAAAAAGGGTGCTCACTGTGCTATCATTTAGAAGCACGGACTTGGAATGATAAATTAAAAACCTCTCGGTGTCTTGCCTCTCCTCTCAGTCATGGTCATTAGAGCGCAGGTCGTGGGTACCTCATTTCTCCTGGCTCGGTCGTGCCATGTGTGTGTGTGTGTGTGTGTGTGTGTGTGTGTGTGTGTGTGTGTGTGGAGAGGGCTTGCACTTGATGGCTTCTGGTTGTGCCCCCACCCCTTTTCTCTCTCTTTCTCCGTGCTCCCCTCGCCCTCCCCTGGCTGCCCTTCTGCTTGGCATCTGTTAAGCTGCTAAAGAGAAAGCTGTGTGGTGAAACCGGTGCGTCTTGCTGGGTGGATTTGAACAAGCACATGCCTGTTCTACCTCGGTGGCCTATGAAATGAGAAAATCAGCCACTGTGATGCCGACGGGAGCAGGGCTTGGGTGATAAATCTGTGAGGACTTTTTGCATGTGTGTGTGTGTGTGTGTGTGTGTCTTGTATGTGCATACTTGTATGTGTGTGTGTGTGTGAGAGAGAGAGAGAGAGAGATGCACAGAAGCAGTTCCAAGATTTAAGGATTTGATTTCACCCCAGCAAAGATCTGCGTCTGGAAAGCCATCGCCTTAAATGCACATTGCATTAAAACATGTATGAGTTCATTCTTCCTCCTCGATCATCTGCCTTTCTGTCGTTCTTCAAATATTCAATAATTCATCCCCTCCTGTGAAACAGAGAGGGTCAGTTCACACATGCAAAACTCTTGACTCCTGTCGCAGTGCCTTAGTAGTGGGAACAAAACCATTTTCAAGTTTCCAAAGCGTGTTCACGAGCGCACCATCTCTATTAGATCAGTGAGATGTCAAGATCTGTATCTGCTCTTTAATGTTGCTGTTTAGACTGGGAGGTAATTTAATCTCATCCTTTGACATTGTTGCCTTTACCGCGAAAGCATTCCACCGGTTAATGACACCAGAAGCAGCCGACCTCAGTTTGGAGCGTCTGTCTGATGGAGGAAGACCAAACCATGATATCAGCCCTCATATTGAAGATGGCTACTGTTAAATGTCATGGTGGGGCTGATAGGATCTGATCTGTGAATAGGGGGAAGAGGAAGAGAGGTTCTTTTAATCTCCTTGCATCTGCTATCATCCTCAAAGCGGTCGGGATGAAGCAGGGGGGAACACCTGTGTATGTAGTGCGTCCTTTAGGTCCAAACATGTGGGTGATTGAAGGTCTTGAAGGACAGGTGCGTGTGGACGTGTAGTTAAAGAGACAGCAAAAACAGTTCTGTTCTCAGCGTGTGTTAAGCGGAAACAAAGCCAACCAATCACAATTACAGAAAGCCAAAGGTCACGGGCAGAAATGATCTTTTGCGCGTGTGTTCATCCTTACAGCGGATAGGTTTATGATGTGTCGCTGGCTTCCTGCGCTCCACACTGTTAACCTCCAGCACACAGGGCTGAGCTGTCACAAGGCGCAAAGCATGTACTCTCGCCTACTTTCTTACACTGGCATTCAGATCATGCTTTGATCCGAACCCTGGTCTGATCTTAGCACAGAAAAAAAAAGAGGAAAGATGATCTAAATTTATGTCTGTAATGAAAACGTAAATAAATAAGTATCTATGGTCACAGCTGCGTGAAGAGGATTAAAACCCTCAGCGGTGTCGTAAGTCATGCTCGGAACCCACACGTGCAGGAATGGGAGCTGTTTTAAGAGACTCGACCTTCCTGTCGCCCCTTACTCGTGTGTATTATCCAGAACTCCGAGGAAGCACAACTTCCCAATACGCCTCGTTCATAGGCCTTATGGGAGCCTGAACAAATCTAAGATGGGTAACCTCTGTCTAAACAGCCTGACATCAGCTACAGCCCGATTTTCACTCCTGCATCCCTCTTCCTGGCGCCTTCGTGTTGTGACTCGCGACAAATCCTCCAATTTGCTCAGCTGTGTGAAGAGCCAAGGGGGCATCGATATCATGCCATTTCCGACTGATCCGGCCCTGCTCTCGGGTTTCACAGCCCAGGGTCTGGAGAGAAGTGTGGAAGGGAACAGTTTCACACTCCTGCTCCAATCACACTGATACACACCAATCCTATCCTGCTTATTGATCTAGGTCTGGCTAGTACTTAACACTTGTCTACCACTGAGTGGCCAGCTTATGCAAGAATATTAATTCACTTCAATTATTCGACAGGGTTGAAAGGATACCTCTGCCACAGTTTATGAACGCTAGGGTAACATCTAATAGAAAATATTAAGAGCCTGGCACTGCCAATATACTAAAAATCAAGCGACTCCACCCTTAATCGATGTGAGGAGAGAAGAGGATGCTGTCTCAGCAGGAAAAGGGATCTCACCATTGATTAGTGAACTTCCTAGGTTAGCTCTCATGGCTTGGTGACAGGTGCAGCAGGAAGTCCTAAAGCACACACACACACACACACACACACACACACACACACACTTAAACACCACACATCAAATCCACCCAGTATTACCGCATCAGTTCACTCTTTATTTAGTTTCAAGGGTTTTCAAAAAGGCTCGTTTTTAAGACTCGGAGAAAAAAAAAAAAAAAAAAAAAAAACACGCACCATTCTCCCATGTAGAAGTTCTCCAGTCACCCTCCCCCTGTCCTTTTGAAACTCCGCCTCATCATTCCCACCATAGTAGATCCCTTAAAACCTGATCCTGGCTGATTTTCAAGCCTGCCTGATCGATTTCCCTGGGTGAAAATAAGAGGATACGAAAGCATGTTAGACTCTCTGGAATCAGATCCAATCCATTAGAGGGATCAATACGCTGAAGGCAAAAGGGAGAAAAAAGAGCCCTGAGTGTTGACAAAACCAAATAAATATAGATGCGCAAGAGAGCAGAAATTAGATTACTGTCAAAGAATCTAAGCACAACACTTTTAACCCCTAACCTAACAATCTGTGTTTACACCACAGTGCAAGGGCACGGGAGGGCACGCGGTAACAGACACAAACACGCAGGAAGCATGCGGCCTCACCCAGAGAAAACACACAGAGCAGGGCTTCGGTAACTGGAACCACACAGGGGTGCTAGCCTTTGACTGCACTATAGGGGAAAACACTGTGTGTTTTTTTTGTTTGTTTGTTTGTTTGTTTTTCCAGCTCTTACAGCCAGTTAAAAATATCGTATGATTTCTTAAAAGTTTTCTTTTCTTCTCATTCTGCAAATCTCTCCATTAAAAAAAAAAATCTAAAGCATAAAAAATGTTTTACAGAATGTCATTTCAAAACCCACGTACTAACGTGTGTTTTTTTTTTTTTTCTTTTCTTTTTTTTTTTTTATGCTTGGCCCGTCCTCCCATCATGGCTTTCTGCTCTTAGGTAAGTAATGTTTTTAACACGTTTCTCCACAAGCATAGGCTTATACATGTTTTAGTACAGATACTGACTGTAAAGCACTACCCCCACCACCAGCCAGCCTTTTCATAAATATGAGGAGATTAATCAAACACAGCAGGTTCATTATTTCGCTGGTTGTTTCCGTGTCCAGACCACATGCTTTCACTGACATTCCACTGGCTCCACGTGCTTGCTGAAGCAGATCTGCCGATTATTACAGCGCTGGCGACAGCCGCGCATAGCTACAGCATGTAACATTTTTAAAGTGTTAGCAGTGGCAGAGAAAGCGACCTGTTGGAATGCAGACACTCTACCCACACCCCACAACTCCCATAATCCCCCTCATAATGGACTGGCAGCAATGCCCAAGGTCTGCTCTCCAGATGGAGCCTCTGTATGGTAAAGAACTGGCACTAGCCGTGCCCAAACCCCCACCTCTCTTGCACTCCCAGACACATCCGCCCACAGATGGGACACATACACACACACACACACACACACACACACACACAGACATATGTATACACAAACATACCCGCCCCGCCCGCTTTCACCTCAGCCCCTATTTATAATAAAAGTGGTTAGAACATCTCAGTTAAGATCAGGAATCCTGGCCAGTTTGCCGCAATGCATGAAACAGGTTATGCGCTTTCTCTCATCTCGCCACCTAATGCTTTCTTTACCCTTCACCTTCTAGCCAGGGAGAAGCTTCTCCATGCTGCCTCTTTTCCTCCTCCTCCTCCTTCCCGGCTCTTTCTGGCTCTCCCCCTGATGCGGAGGAGGCCGAGGTGCCACTCAGGTGATTCCCATTGATTTCCGCTCCACGATCGTGTCCTCTGCAGGTGTAAACGTGGCGGGTCGAGTTGATGGCACTTGACTGATCAGACATCTTTGGCAGCAGGGCCACTCAATAGCCCTCTCTACAGAGCAAGGCTAGAGATCTATGGCTGTAAAAGAATGAGATGCATAGATTGTATTGTAGGTGCTGCTTTGCCAGTTTGAACGGAATCCCCTTTTGGGAAAATCTTTGTAAAGCTTTCTTTATTATATGTGGTGCGGTATGCGAATAGTTATATGATAAGATGCAGATGTTATATGATAAGATGCAGTTTACTTCCTTCAAATGGTACTTGTAAAAACAGAGCTGAAAACCTCAAACAAAACATATATTCGAAGATCATAACAATATGATGAAATGTTACATTCTTACAGTTTTGTATGGTCCTGTGAAGGGAAGTTTGCCTGTCTAAACGTGTAAGCGTACAGACCCATGAACTTGGCTATGAGATCCAGCACCATGCCGTGCGCTTCGGATGCACTCGCGTCCTCTCTTAACTGCTAATTGGCCTAAGCAAAACTCCTGAGGACGGAAAAAGGTGGGAGGCTATTCGGCGTTCGATAATCATTGAGCCAAGTAATAGTTCTGAGTGTTTTAGGAGCAATATTATTACCATGTAAAGAACGGCTTGATTACTTTATTAGCCCCTTCAAATCATTCTGCTATCGCTTACCAAACCGACCTCAGAGACCCTACCCTCAGCGTCACCCCTCTGTGGCGCACCCCATGAAGAAATCAAATTATGGGCACTGCATGTTTAAATCATGGACCCTGTACCCTGAGTGACATAAAAAATGACTACGGGGGGGTTACGCAGAGTTCAGGTCGGATAATGAAACAGCCATGGAGGTAATAGAGAGAGAAGAGGTGTTCTGAATGTGGGGGGAGGCAGCAGGAGGGGTTAATAAAAGGGGTTCATTTAGAGGGTATCTCCTTAGTCTGACCCGCTTCGTAGCGTCTCCATTTTACCTCCTGTTCTCTTTCCGAGTCCTACTTTTCCCAATGATGGACTGCCCCGATGGATTGAAAGTGGACTTTTATTTAAGTCATCGTTGTGACGGTAGGTTAGGGCATTCCTTGAGCTAGATCGCATAAATTCACCGCTATTTACCAGCTGTCTGTGAATCAAAAAAGGACCTCCTCATTCTTCTGTTCATTCTTAATCCATGTTGTTAGCAACATAATACTTGTAATTTGACAGCTCCATCCTGCTCTCTCGTGTTGGCGTAGTTGGCGGTTGCTGACTGAGATTAAGCTAACTCTGATCAGATGGTGCGTTTCTGACGAGACTAATTCAAGTGTCAGTTTCAGTCATAACAGGCGTGCCTGAGTTTGGCTTTTGGAGACTGTTAATTCAGTCTGAATTCCTGCCATGGGAAAGCGCAGATGGTGGTGGAGGTTTCACAGGTGCGCTTCCCCATCTGACACCTGTCAAATGTTTACGGCTCAATCCAGCATGTTCGCCGCAAGCCTCCTTCTCATTATTAAATACCTCTGCCCTCTGTCTCCGGTTGATGGCTGCCACAGAAAGCAAGAACATATCACCTTTGACCTTAGGTCTGTCACCCTACTACCTGTTTGCGTTAACCTTATGGTCTGGCCAAAAGGAAGGTCAAAAGCACGGGACTGTCTCGGTGTGTCTGACACCACACAAACAGTTTATTAAAATGAATTAGGCAGGGAGTCGTTTTCTCAATAACTCATCTACAAGATGCAAATATTCATCCTTATCTTATCAACTCTCTATCTATGTTTTTACGTGCTATTTAGTTACTGATAGCAAAATGATAGCCATTTTTTACTAACTTACACCACTGCAGAACGTCATTTGTCACGCTGTCCTTTTGACCTTGAGCCTCACATGCTCCAAACACAAAAATCCAGCCTCGGTGACCAAGTGAGAAATAAAAAGCCTATTACAGGACGCTTCCAGCAAGCCGTTGTTGACGGTCTTTTACGGAGAATGCCACTGATGTCTTCATTTAGAGCTCACCCCTGTGGCGTAGCTCTGCTGGGGAGTCAGCAGCCCGAGCAGCAGCCGGGTGATTAGTAGTAAAATTTTAATAGGGATCCATACATATGTCTAGCTGTCATTTTTATGAGGACGTTTATACAGCAGCCTCCGCCATCATCGGGCCCAGTCGGCCAGGACCTGGGAGCGAGGCTGAGCACTGAGCACGCATCCTACTGACACACACATCTTACGGCCTGTCCTGGAGGGAGTAGGAAAGGGTGGAAGGCAGAGTAGGGGAGGGGAAGGGGGTGCTTTATGGCGTTAAAGAGCAGCCTTAGCTTTTAGAGTAATGGGATAGCAGGGATTTGGGTGCAGTTGGAGCCAGTCTGATATGATATTTATTGGCCCTGGTCCGTTGGGAACACTGAGCTTAATGTGACTCCCATAAGAGGGGTCCAAGGTTCCTTCCTCAGAAGTATTTACAGTAGGTCCCCGAGCCATTGCAATTAATGCACTTAATCATGTAGCCAACCCTTGGCTTTTTTGCCATGTGCCATTATGGCTTGTGGTGAAACAGCATTGGTGTGAGATGACTCACGTTGATCTTCTGAGATCTATCCAAACATGCAATATCAAAGACTTTTGACATCCTAGAACCACAGATGTTAGTCGCTGTATGATAACACGACCAAGTGGACCTTCAGGATCTGTGGTGATTGTATGTGTATTTCACAAATGTGTTCCCTACTGATCAGAGATGGGATGAAGAGGCAAAGTCCACAAGTGTAGACCATAAAGACCTGCACTTCATGCCTTATCTGGTCTGGTTGGATGCTATCAGAGCTCAAGTGAAGGGTCTCGCACCACATCCCCATATAGAGTAAATAAATACAGTCGGGGGTCAGAAAGGCAAAGGGCTTAGAAAGGTGAGGCTACTAGGGGAATCGATCCATAGGCAGGCTGAGGGGTGAATGTTTCCTCTACTAACAAGTGCGCTAACATAGTTAGAGTCTGGTCACACCTGCGCCGGGCAGAGGAGTTGACTAATGTTGTATAACGAGAGAGCATGAGAGTGAGGAGAGTCCTTTATCCCAACCGGAGAAGCAGACTTACCCATTACAAGGCTTCCATTTTGGCCCCTAATGCAATTAACACCACTGAGTGAGGGGTTAAGACAAGGTTGCCGGTGGTGTAGCTACAGCCCGGGGCCGGCGCATCGAGGGAGGGAAATCGTTCTGGAATTGAATCACACAAGGGGACAGAGGTGATGGTTCCCTGAGGAGAGCCGAGTACAGGGAACTAGAGTGAGGCAGGCTAGGAAACACACTTGCTGGACCTCCATCAGAACACAGCCCACACTAATACACATGGCCTCATCATAATTTACTGACCACACTTAAATCCACATACATCACCCAGCACAGGCCTCGACTGGATTTAGAAGCATCCTATTAGTGTGACAGTAGAAAGCATATATAGTAATAGTAAGCCTAGCCAACTGGACATTCAAATTGACTTGATCTGAAACATTCAAAAATATAGTTTTCATATCCCTGATATAGCCACAACAGGGAGCCACGGTTGGGAAGTGACGGATGTAGTAATTGTCATGATTGGCTTTTCTTTCAACTGGATTACAGTAAAAACGGCATAGTAGATTATTAGATGGCGCATTCAATACAACCCCCTTGCTATTACCCAATAATTCTTATCGCCACATTTCTCGAGCAGAGTCTTCACTGCGATAAGTGAACATTGGTCTGCTTTATGGCTGATAATCTCAGACAGCCAGATATGATCAGAGGCTTTGGGGGCCACTGACCACTTAAACCAGGCAAGGCCCTTTCAGCAACGTAATAACCAGCAATTGCGCAGCTCGCATCTATCAGCACACATATCGACCTGGCACGACTCTGGCCACAGATGCTGGGCCTATTAGCCCCCTTTTGTTTGTTTTGAATGAGAATAGAAAAGGAATTGGCTCATGTTTGATCTTATTGTCGGTAACTCGACCTCCCTGGTGGCCGAGACCAAAACCAATTCTAATCTGGTTAGGGAGACGTAGCTAGCTTTTCTAATGCTTTTTAAGAGACAAAAATATGGTGACAGATAATAACATAAATGGGGAAAGCTTTTGGGCCTGCCGACCGCAGCTATAGATCCCCCCTCCATACCTCTGCGGCTCCAGCCAGGGCATTAGAGCCACTAGGATCGGTTCGGAATTTATGGCAGATGTGAGTGCATATGATTGATAGGACTGTTTAAGATCAGTCTACATGGCCATTTATTTAATTTCGAAAGAGCAAATGAGTAGATCCGGAAAGCTGCTCCGGGCAACTGTGGACTCGGTGACGGAAAACCGACAGCTCGTCTTTCCTGCCAGAATGGACAGAGAGAAAAATAAGCAGTAAACACAACTTTCCGTTATTCCCCAGCGTAGGGCTGTTTGTTGGCGGTGTTGGCAGGCGATTAGATTTAAAATGATATTTTTAAATCCGGTGATCATTTTTCTGTTCTGGATTGTTTACCAAGCCTATCTGTTTGTGTGTATGTGTGCATGTGTGTGCATGTGTGTGATGTGTGTGAGGACAGTACACAAGTGTACTCCAGCCTGTGGCTAGGAGAGAAACTCAATCTGCTTATAGCTACATCCTGTGTCCTTCATAATCCCGGTGAAACGACGTGCTCTGACCTCTGTAATATCACTGGACTCCGATGACAGCTGCGTGTGTGCGTATGTGTGTGTGTGTGTGTGTGTGTGTGTGTGTGTGTGTGTGTGTGTGTGTGTGTGCATTCCTTTGTTGTGCCCCAAATATGCAGCTGTATTTTATACTTTGCAATGTAGGAAACGTATTATTTCACCTTCAATTTAGCTCACACAGTCTCACACACACCCACCCACACACACACACACAGTGTTTGATAAGTACCTATGAGTAATAGCCTCGCTCTGGCAGGCAGCTGCTGGCTCTTGTTTACATGCTAAGTGATTACCCTAATTTTGCGAGCAGTCTGATAAATAGTCTGCCCCTGTGACAGCCTCCATGAGAGCCATGGCGATAATACCATTTTGATTATTCAATAAATAACCCATAATTCGACATTGATTGGGCTGTGAATGTGATGTTGTGTGTGTGTGTGTGGGGGGGGGGGTGTATTGACCCTTGTGGTCAGTTCTATACTGACCACTGGTCACTAAGGTCAGCGCTCTCCACTCGATGCCCACTCTTCTCCATGCTGATTTAATTTGTAAAGGATGCACCCTTTCGGTCTCTCTTTTATTGGCAAATCCAAGTCCCCCACATCCACCCCTCCAATGACCGCTACTTAATAACTTTTAAAATTATCCCATGGCTAGTGACGAGCGTATTAGTGCGGCAGGCTTAGCATGAGGTGTATTGAAATCAATGCAAACGGCTTTGTTGGCCTCTTGAATAATGGTTCATTTTTGGAAGCCGCGCTCGTCGAGGCCGAGCCCTGATCCACTTAGCGCGCTCGGTCCTTTTCCAATTCTGTATCATTTTTCCCCCGCATAGCCAACGGTGGCCACTGATGCAGTTATTGGAGTCTTCCTGTTCTAGTTATTGGACTATTGATCCTCGAATGTTTTGCCTTCTGTCCATTTGCTTTTCATTTATATGCAGATGCCCTTGCACAGGGCAGCTTCGAGTCCTCCCTTTCCCAGCTGTCTGTCAAACTCTCACTCCTCCTCCTTTGTGACATCACTCATTCTTGATGGGTCAGCGATGGGTGTCTGGGAGAAAGCGACAGATTCATCCGTCTACGTGAAAAACCTGGCCTGAAAACGGGCTTCTCTTTCAGCAAGCTGGCAAATGGCTTTTCCCCGAGCAGATACATTGCTGTGCTGGCTTTTGCCTATTAAATACCTAGCCTCAATTGCCCATTATTTCCCCCAATAAAACTGCTGCAGACTGTGCGATTTCTGTTCCCCCTGCCGCTCCCCTCTTCGTCTTTTGTTTCGGAAAACATGCTTCAGATGCGACTAAAAAAAGGGAGCCTTAATGAAGTGAAACGTTTGATGTTTCGAAATAAGAAGCAGACCTGGGGCCTCCGTGCTCGGCTCAGCAAACGCGGCGGTTGATCATAGGTGTGGAAAGCCAATCTTTTAAAAAGGCTGAAGGGGAAAAAAATGTTGCTTGTCCTGCCAACGGGACCTAGTTGCCCCAACACCACCACTACCACCCCTCCGCCCTTACCCCGGGCTATTGGCAGCACTCGTATTATTCAATTACTGAGAGCTACAGGAAACACGGGATCACTTTGTGAGTTTCATGCCCCAATAAATAAGATTATATGGACAGAAAAGAAGTAAACCTGTGTTAAAAATCTCCTAACTGGCCAGACTGAAAGGAGTGTGGACACGTTCCAAATTGGGTATAGCTTGCATGTATCTGTAATTCACAGGCTTATGTTACCTAGTACAGGTGTAACTGAGTGGAATAGCAATGGACACACTCTGCTGCTCTATGTCCCTCTGGTAAGGAGAAGAAAAAGCTAATAGATGAAGAAGAGAGAGAGAGAGAGAGAGAGAGAGAGAGAGAGAGAGAGAGAGAGAGCAAACGTAGCTTTGAGAGAGGGTCAAAATGATGATTTAGAACCACGGTCATTATGCCTCACTTTTGTGTGTTAGGAGAAAATCATTCCATTCATAATTCATTCCCTCAATTACTATTAATAAAGCGGTATTTCAGCAAGGGAGAATGGCAGAGGACAATTACATGTAACATGGCATTAGCGTTTCTATTTGAACACTGCCTAGCCCAATTCCTCACCCGAGCAATAAGAGGGGATGATCCCGCTGGACTTTTTCCACGGGAATTATTGTATGGATATGATATTCTAATTTATTAGCCCCTGTATAATGTATTCTCTCGGTTAATTGAGCACATTGGAGAGTAAAGACCAAAGGGACGGAAAATGGAGGAAGGGCTGACACTATTTCGAGTGCGAGTTATGAACGAGAGGCCGGATGTGAGTTTATGGGGATGAGAATATGTGTGGGAGTAATAATTACTGCTCATGATGGGCTCCTTCATAAGTCAAGGAGAGGATGGTTGTTTCAGCCTGAGAGAGAGAGAGAGAGAGAGAGAGAGAGAGAGAGAGAGAGAGAGAGAGAGAGAGATGCACAGAAGCAATTCCAAGATTTAAGCATTTGATCTCACCCCAGCAAAGATCTGCGTCTGGAAAGCCATCGCCTTAAATGCACATTGCATTAAAACACGTATGAGTTCATTCTTCCTCCTCGATCATCTGCCTTTCTGTCGTTCTTCAAAGAGGGGCATAGATGGGCAGGCTATATTTCACAGCAGTCACGTCCCAGCTCCTGGCTTACTAAAGGGCTAGTACATTGGCACAGCTTGTAGAGCTCCATTACATACACATACACATGCACACACACCTGGCTGCTCTGCCTGCACCTGGGCGTTCGGTCCCACCTCAGGGAGCCACCTCATTACAATAGTGCCAGGCCTTCTGAAATGCTGCCAGCCTAGTGAGGGTGGAGAGGCACACCTCTTTCACAAACAGTGATAATTGATTAAAGAAAGAAGGAGATTGTAAAGAGCTTGTAAAAGCGCTCAGCGTTTCAGCCACCGCTGAGATTATCAGGTATGGCGCCACGTGCCTTTTCCCAAGGCTACAACTATAATAGGTGGTTTGCTCAAACTTCTCCTTTTTCAAGGGAAATGTTTAACAGCCTCTTTGTATAAAAAGGAAGGGGGGCGGGGGGGGGGGGGGGGGGGGGGGAGACGTATCTGATGCACATAAAAGTCTCCAGATTGACAGCGTTGTATACTACATCAGAGATTAATTTTTTTTATTTGTTATTATTATTTTTTTTAAATCTCAATCTGCTGCCAATGTAACGGTACGTCCAGCAGCTCGGGCGGACATTTTTATTCCAGGCATCCTCTGGTACTTTACTCACTCACTCAACTCTCACTTAGATGGCTGGCCATGATGTAACTCCTGCTGTATTTCATTCAATTATCACTACAACAGTTTACACACACACACACACACACACACACACACACACACACAATAAACTTTAGCCCATATATGAGCATCCATTTCCAATTCTGATCAGATCACCTCCCCTCCCAAGAACCCCCCCCCCCCCCCCCCCCCCCACCCCCACATAACAAAATGACCGAATTCCTATCTTTTGAAAACACCGTGGAACATGCTGGAGTACTATTAAAATTTGGGTAGGGTTGGGCTGGGGTTTGGGTCGGGGAGCCATGCGGAGTCAGGTACGTCTACACATCTAAAGACGTATAGTAGACTATGGGTAAACAACAACACACACCATCCTACAAGCTTCAAATGTTCTGTCCTAAAGCAAGATTCTTATTTTGCTATATGTTGCGTACACCTTCAAACTTTCCACCCTATAAAGTTCCTAATTCCTCCTAATTCAGTAATGACCTGCTAGAGAGATGTCATAGCCAGGTTATTACCGTCATCGCTGTAACATTATAAACTGACGCACATCTCACCCCTTTAACGTGTGTGAGTCAGAACCGAGGGTCCAGAAAGTCCTGGCATGGGAAGTTTCATTTGACACGTACCAGGCCAAAGTTCTCTAGCTGTCTCGTTCACCAGCGCTTTGAGCCGCATGCAATATTTTTAAGTACTGCTTTACAAGACTTCTTGTATTCAGCTAGTTGGCAGAGACGGGTGAGGCGTACGGGATACATACGGACTCATAACAACGAGAGGAACAGAAGAATCGAGAAAGCGCCTCGACGGAATGGACTTCAAATGTCGAGACGCGTCTGAAGTAGTGGAATGTACGTATTCTGCAACACTGGCTTTTATTTGGCTAATTTCTACATGTGTAAGTGCAGACCATCCATCCTCCATGGACAGGTTTCATGGGGATTTGGCTGCTTTGACCGTGATATAAAGCTGTCATAATTTATTTGAAATACTAAAGGAGAAGACCAACATTAATCACTCTTTCTTGTTTATTAAAGCAATAAAGATTTCACGAAGTGCTTTATCACCTTGTGCCAGATTGAGAAAAGACGGGCCTTTTGTATGGAGCGCACAAAGACAAGAGCCCATTACACCATCTGACAGAGAGAGAGAGAGAGAGAGGCATTGAGCGAGCGAGAGAGAACAGGACAGGAAGGTTCACTCAGACAGAATCTTTATTGTGTTGTCAGGATGTATGACATCATGCTGACCTCTCACCTTGGGTGCCGCATAGTGCTGATTGGACAAGTCCCCCTCTATTGACTGCTCATGAACTGCTGATGTAAGGGAGCATTACACCTGAGCTGACACGCACGGCTACTTTCAGATCAACCGAACGCGTGTCATGCCGTTCTTACACACTACATCTGCCCTTCTGCGGCAGACTATGAAACATCATAAGCCCGATGATACTCTCGCCCTGTCTGCTCCCTTATCTCCGAACAACAGCTCCATCAGGTGATCGATAATGTGATTAGGAATTAGGTGATCAGTGCCATCTCTCGTGTTGTTGGTTTATGTAAATATGGCCACCGGGATGGCTGGAATCAAGGACACAGAGGAGCTCTGGAAGAAAGAGTACCTTTGACTTTGAAGAGTGTATTACGAGTGCCTTTGCCGAGAAGAGAAGCTTTGAGTTTTCGCAGGGACAGACAGTGAAAGATACACACCAGGACAAGCTTCAATCCAGTTCAGTGTCCAGCTCTCGTTATGACGGCGTGTTTCCTTACCCTTTATGCTCAGGCCCATCGTAAATTTCCCCGAACCTCAGTTTGGCTTTGAATAATATAATCTTAATTATTATTTTTTGGCCTGTATAACATAATTCTTGGGCGTAATGATTTTTTATGCTCTTGACATATTGTTTGGAGGGTGACATAAAACTCCGATGACATGTGACATTTGGAAAAGGTCACCCCGCCCATTTTGGATCATGTCTGTCTTCATAACGCTGGCACTCGTCATATTGAAACTGGCATTGGCAATCTATGTCTCGCAGAGGGAACCCTCCCTGCTTTTTTTCTTCTTTTCTTTTTTTCTTTTGGCTGTTGCGGGGCACTCTTGTTTCAAGGATGTTTTTTTTTTTTTTTTTTTTTACATAGCAGGGGAGTGGAAGAAGAAAATTGTCACTGTAGGGGAAAATGAGCCAGATCACTCCGCCCTCGGGGGGTCCTATGGGGCCCTGGAAAGCGTACGTGATCTGCAGAATGACAGAGACAGAGACTCATACTAATGTGATAAATATGTCAGAAATGACTTTGTGTGTGGGGAGAGGGAGGGGGGGGGGGTGTCTCAGGACTAGGGTTAGGTGCAATCAGTTGGATGACAGAAACATGGGAGAATTGACAAGGGCTGATCTGCTGGAATTAAATGAAATCACGTGACGGGGTTGTTGTTTTTTTCTCTTCATGGTTGTTTTTTAGGCAGCTGGTAAAGAGGCTGTCAGAACGATTCATCTCAATCTGATCTGAGACCCACTTATGAAAATGTGAAAGGACTGTCGGCAGCATTCAGATGCAGCTTGACTTGGCTCTCTAACCTATCCACTTGTTAACTGTGTTGATAGCCTTGGCTCATGTGTTTAAAAGGAAACACAGAAGAAAAACCGTTTCGGAAAATAACACTGGGGGAAATGCAGAGAGACTTCAAAAAGCCTCCAAAAAAAAAAAAAAAAAAAAAAACCCAGAGAGGATAAAGTCTGCTTTTTTCTTTGTTGGCTTTGCCGTTTTTTTTCCCCCCCGTGTTTTTTTCATTGCTCTTGTCAGTTTGGTATTTTTCATCTTTTCAATTCTGTCCTCTTACCTTTAATTCACACTCCATTGTCGTTGCGTTCTGCGCCAACAACAACAACAACAACAACAACAAAAAAGCTAACCGTAGTCTCGGCTGATCTCTGGGTTAGAGATGCTATCCTATTCAGAAAGAAAGCTGTTGCATTACCAAGCATGTGACGTAGACAGATTTATGCTCAATCACAATTACCAGGCGTTGAGATGAGTCACTGGGGTAGAGCTAGATGTTGTCTTGTTTGGCCATGTAGTGTATGCTAATGTTGCTTGTCTAAGATCAGATAAGAAACAATAGTTTCCAAATTGTCCGTTGGATCTAAGACCAGAGGCTGCAGTGTTTTCTAATCTTGCTAGAGTGCTGTAAATCATCAGCCATTATTATTAAAACCGTTACACCTATAAATAACGTCAACAGGGATCGAATGAGAATTTAAATAAGGACGGGTGGGAACTTCAGAAATACTTTGGCCTGGCTACGACACTACAGGATGGGATTGGTAGATAACTGCAGGCCTGGATGTGTGGTTGTGATAGCCAGTGTGTGTGTGTGTGTGTGTGTGTGTGTGTGTGTGAGTTTTTTGCTGTGACAGATTAAATGGTGATTGCCATATTATAGAAAGTGCACAGGGAGTAAAAATCCTGCTTTATAGGGATCACTATGACAGAAGCAAAACACAAGAACAGCATGTGTGGGTGTGTTGGTGGGTGTTTGAGTCTGCAGCAGTGCTAGATGCAGTGTGTGTGTGTGTGTGTGTGTGTGTGTGTGTGTGTGTGCAGAAACAGAGTGTGTGGGCTAATGAAGAACAGCTGCTGACTAATGAATCAGGATGAGTTTAATGACGGCTGCTTAAAGCTAATGCTCCATCTGAGGAAGCTCTTGCAGCTCACAGCAGTCTCTCCCCAGATTGACATATTCTGCGGTATCTGTCTTCCGCGCCCGTTCTGTTATCTAATCCTTCTTTCTGGGACAGATGCCGATCTCGAAGACACATCTCAGCGCTCATGTAATGCGTGTGGTGTCCTAACCTCAGTTTCCTGTGAAAGCTCGCCGTACTGTTCTCTCAGGTCACTGGAGGAGCTAGCTGGCCGTTACTGTGACGGAAGAGGCCCGCGATGGTGTGGTTAGCTAACGGCCTTAACACGCGACACACACGGTCCTGCTTCATCCTGTTACACAACTCCCATCTGGCTATGTCACAGTCTTTCTCACAGACCTGTCTCAGTCGTTTGAACAGCTCGCATACAATGTATGGTCTAATTCACTGCAACAAATCTGTTTCGTTTACTATCACGGAACTCTCACACTCTTGTTCATTCACACTCCCATGCACAGGGTCGTGGGGGAACCCGGGGAACAAGGCAGGCACAATCGCAGACACATTCACACACAATTTTAGGCCCTGTTTACACTAGTGCGTTTTCGTTTTTAAAACGCATAACTGTTGCTATGGTTACTCCAGGCTGGCGTTTCTGTGTAAACAGACCACAACTAAGACTTTTGGAAACAAAGGCGTGGCTCCGCCCACATTCGCTCCCTGATTGAGTCTTCTGGATCATCGCGTATCCTTCCCTGATTCGTCAAGCCCCTACCACAGGACCGTTACGCTACCGTGATCGTGTACACAACACCACGGAGACTGATCCGCAAGCTTCGCTGGCGTTGTCGTCGTTCTTAGCAGACATTCTGCAGTTAAACTCTGTATTTTATAATACTGCAGCTACATGCGCAAGAGGCGAGCTACGATTAGAGCGATCGCCAACGAATCTCATTTCGAGCGGCGTAAACCCTACAGGGAACGCCGGTTTGGACTAGCAACCAACTTCCTGTTTACACTCGTACACGCATGCCCAGTGTGCACGGACGGTCACGTGACATGTGTTCTCGGTCGTGTAGTGTGGACGGACATCGTCATCCTTTTAAAACTAGTGTAAACAGGACCTTAGAGATGCCAGTCAGACTACGACGCGTGTCTTTGGGCGGCTGGAGGAAACCGGAGTGCCCGGAGGAAACCCTCGAAGCACGGGGAGGACATCTAATCTCCGCGCACACAGGGCAGAGGCGAGAATTCAACCCCCAACCCGTCTAATTAAATGAAACTAATTAAAAGTAAAACAAACGAGTCTTTTGCTGCTGTTTGAAATAAAGTATATTATTTATGATATCGCAGTCATGTGAATAACGTCGAGCTTAAGTTGTCCTGGTAGTGAAACGATACCACAGTCTAAACCCTGATGTTACCGGTTCTCGTTCCGGACCAGCAGCATTTTAGTGCTGAAACTAGACCAGTTTTGTTGGACCATGTCATGATGGAAAACCTGTAAAGGATAGAAATTAGGAGTCACCTTTCTGCACCTCATCCTGACATGTACATGCTCATTCTTTTCAGAACTGTCTCACTCGGGCACATTCACCTACACTATTGCTTACAATATCAGACACTTCGAGTGTCCCGCTTTGATGTTGGCCCAATCTTACAGACAGACAGACAGACAGACAAGCATGCAGACATGTAGATTTGCCCTTCTCTCCTGGCCTTTCAAATATACTTGAGTTACAAGTGACAGTTGCTGGAAAGCCTGGGCCTCCTCTGATTTTATGCGTTCTAATATTTCCCTGGCCTTTTCCCCCATTATCCCTGACCTTCAGTGGCGCAGCATGCCAGTTGTTGACGCACATGTCAGGGAGCATTGTGGAGAAATGTCATCAGGAAAATGTCCCATCGACTGCTGAAACCGCACACATGCCATGCCACACACCTCCCTCGTAAAAAAAAAAAAAAAAAAAAAAAAAAAAAGGAGAAAGCCTTTGGCATAGGATAATTGGCATAATCGTTTGAATTAAGCCTTCTTTTAGATCTCATTTACAGTGATTTGGTTTTTGAGTCTTTACTCCTTGACCCGCTTATTAAAGGTGTTTGGTACATCAGCGCTTAAATTAGCCGAATGTACCTTAATTGATTCAATTGTAAAATTACAGCGCAAATATTGCTAGTAAAAAGTATTCTAGACCGGTGCATTCCAGCGATGATGGCGGCCGCAGGAGCCATTAACGTGGCGTGATTGAAGGCTTAACGGAGTTTAGGCCAACAAGTCTCTCTCTGTCAACACGCTGAGCACTTGAGCCTGCATTAGTCTCTGTCTGTAAATAAACACGTTCACAGATTTCTGCTTCAGGCCTGTCTGACTCTCCCGCCTGCTATTCGTGCTGTGGTTAGAATCTCCATTCTCAATTTCTGGATGTCAGTCGATGGGCTATGAAAAGGAGAAGGGCCGAGTAATAATGTTCTTCGCTGGTTTGATGGCTGGCTTGACATTCCAGGAGGCTGAAACTTTGTGTAAAATTGAAATTGAAAGCGCAAAACTGCGTGCGTTCCTGGTATAAATGTGTTATAAGTTCAAGTGCCGGCTGTGAAGAGATGAAACGACATTCTCCTAGACCCCCCCCCCCCCCCTCCTTTTTTTCTCCTGAGGAGACGAAACTGTCAGCTTGTCAGAGCCGCTGCTGATAAGCACCCACTGATTGATTTTTTGATTCTGTCCTGACGTCTAGTGTACCCTGTGCTGCACTTCTTCATCTATGATAAAAATGTTGGCTGCGCTCTTTTGTTTGTGCACACAAGGCTGGTGCCTGACTTGTATTATTTGCTAATTTAACACAGCAGACTAGGATGGGTTTTTTTCTTCTTCTTCTTCTTCTTCTTCTTTCTTTCACAGTGGTGTTCGCAGAGACGTGAACGTTATGAGACCTTTGAATGGAAACGCGTGAAATACGTCGATATTGAAATATTTACTGGTTTACGGTATAGCACAGGTACAGTGGGGTTTAATAGGCGGGAAAACTTCACGATCTCAAACGTAAACCGTCGAACGTGACGGCTTCCGTGGCGATATTCGCATGAACGTCGAAGCCGGGCCGAATAAAGGGCTAAAGCGCTGCTGAGAAGAAGCACCACTATCACCAAGTAGTCAATCTTTAACGTGATCTTGGTGTGCTATTAATCTAAAAGCAGCAAAAGAAAACAACAATGTTTCTCAAATACAATTAGGAAACATTCACCGGTCCGCTACTCCACCGTCACGATAACTATTAAGCTAGGTATCCTTAAAAATGAGAATTTCCTAGTAAACTACTAGGCAGGTGAGTGGCCTTATCAGGGCTGTTCGAGCGTCAGGAGTCAGGAGGCAGAATAACCCTCGCCCCCGCTCCTAATCGTGTTTGCTATTGCTAAATGAGCTGCTCTGGCTAGGTGTGTTAGCGACTAATGAATTTATGACCTGATACGACGAGGCCCAAACACCGGCGAGTGGTCATAAAACAGGAAGGGAAAGAAAAACAGTCATTAACGTTTATTAGCACGGCTTGTCATCTTCGGTGGTTCGGTAGGCGAGTATGGATAGTATTGCACTGATCAATTAATTTTTAATCATCTCAGGAGAGATTATGCAGACTCCCGATGAACTCCAGACTGGCTGGAGTCTGTCAATAAACAGGGCATGGGTCAGACTGCAGTGTGACACACACACATAGACACATAGACACATGCGCCACACTTAGCAACTGTTATTACACCCATTACCTCTCGTTTATTAACCACCAAGCCACAGGAAACTGACACAAGATATGACAAAACCGGCTCAGCCGTTTGGAACTTAATATTTCAGCGCGCTTTTTTTAGTTCTTTAGTTCGAGACAAAGCCTCTCTCACACACACACACACACACAACGGCTAACAGGACACTCTTCACTGTCATGCAATTCCCCCTTAAGTGTGGCCACTGTGCTGTTTAAAATCTCAGATTCTTTCTCACAGAACTGTAGGAAGCAATCGTTGTCGAACACGGTGACACGCACACTTTCCTCCTCACCATAATCTCCTAAGAGCCTGATGGGTAATGGATACTAGCTTAACGCCCGCAGAAAGATGGATGGGTACAAGGAGGAAAAGTTGGGCCTGATGTATGGACTGGCACTCGGGGGATTCGTTCTTGGCGGGCGGCTCTTATGCCAAGCGGTAGGCGCTGGTTAAAAGTTAATAATTTTAGCGCCGGAGAGGAGCTCATCCATCATCGGGAGTTTGTTTAGGCAGCGTGGTCAGTGCTGGGCATGCACTGATAAATGGTGATTATAGGGAGGGTTCTGTGCAAGGTGGCTCTGCATGTTTAGTGTGTGTGTGTGTGTGTGTGTGTGTGTGTGTGTGAGCGCTACTGTACACACATATTGTAGCTAGCAGAGCTATCATAATTCACGGGGAAGTGATCTTTGAAGACTAATCTAAGAAGTATTCCTGTTGCAGTCTGTCACCGGAAAGGAAAGAGATTTTTCAGTTGTTGTTGTTGTTTATTTATTCATTTTATTTGATTTTTTATCATCCGGATAATAGATTGCTCTGGCAGCAGGGAGGCGAGGTGACTGGATTTGTGGGATAGATCCGGACTCGTGTTATAATCGCGCAGACATTACGTCTGACGTGCTTCATCACTTGGTTGGACGTCTAGTCAACTCGACTTACTAGGATTATATCGATTATTTATTTTTGTATTTATTCCCATATTATTATTATTATTATTTTTATAGAATAGAAACAGGTGGCCAGCATGAGAAGTCTTGATTGTGTTGTAGAGGCCAGTTCTTTTTTTTTTCTTTTCATCAGCTTTCATTAAACTCTCTCTCTCTTTCTTTCTTTCTTTCTTTCTGTGTGTGTGTGTGTGTGTGTGTGTGTGTGTGTGTGTGTGTGGTGTGTAAGCCTGTATTGGAGGTGGGACTGAGGTGCTCTCAGGGCTGTAAAGGAGCTGCCTCGTCTGGAGGGTTGGAGTGTTAATGACTCAAGGTCAGAGGAGTAAACTGACTGAGAGAGAGCGCGAGAGCGAGAGAGTATGTGAGCCCTAATGTCTTTTTGACCTGCACTAATAATAAAATACATTTTTAAAAAACCCCTAATATAACATTATTAGTCATATCACGGCTGTGTTCCACACGTCTCTACAACTTTACGCGTTATATTTCTGAAAATATTTCACCATGCCCAAGATATTTATATTACTCCCATGATTTAACACTAGTACGCTTTACAACGTGGCAAATTCCACAAACTCCACTCATTGAGCTCGCGCTCCTTCTAGCCATGCACCTGTCATGCACTACGTCCCACATCGCTCGCTGGGATCATATGAGGTGGAGGTCACCGACCGTCACCCTGACGCCACCCGCCGCCGGCAGGCCGTGCCACCCGCTGCCACACAATCGCCCCTTTGACCACACAGCACAGAGGCACAAAGAGCGTTCTGACTCCAACACAAGGTCGTTCTTTTCATCCTGACTGAGTGCACAGACGAACCTGCTGGACGCTTGGACGTCCCTAAACGCCGCGTGATTACAGGAAAGCGGACTCCATGAAGAGTCGACACCGTTTAGAGCTTCTTCTACTCCTGGCAGTGATGAGATGAGTTCAAAAACTTGTGTGTTCAATGAGGTAGAAAACTAAACTCCACACACACACACACACACACACACACACGCACACACACGTTCAGGAATTCGACAGGACTGTGTAGTAATTCATTCCTGAATCTGAACTGATGACATGCTTAACCTGGCTTCACGCCGACTCCGGTATAACACTCCACTACTGGGGCGCATCGGTACTCCTGAGAAGCGTGTTTAGGAGTACACCAACGTGCCCGAAACGATTCGAACTCCGAACTTTCTACATTTCCATCGCGAGGAAATGTATAATATGACTTATTTATGACCGTACGGTACGGGTTGTGTTTATCTATGTCAGAGAGATAGTTTCAAAAATGACTTGAGGTCAGGCACTGCAACGTTTACAGTACATATGTGAGAGAGTGTGCATCTTTCACACACGTATATGTGTTTGCGAGTGTATACGTGTGGGTGTGGGTGTGTTTTCCAGCTGAATGGTCTGTAATTCAGGCTCGGTGAACTCCCACTGGCCACTGCTGGTTGCTAGACCTGTTGATGGGACGCCTCTGTCACAGCGCCGCGGGAGTGATAAATGTCCCTTATCGGCGTCGTCATTGTAATGGCTCCACAACGGGCCGCTGACGGGCCAATGGGCCCGAGTTATCGCCCTGCTCCTGCTGGGGAAGAATACACATCAAGCTGCCAATCAGCCACTCTGAAAATTGCTCTGAGATTTGAGTCCCAAGACAGCAAGCCGACAGCAAAAGCTCTCTCTCTCTCTCTCTCTCTCTGCCATTACACCGCGCCAATGCCTTCTCAAACCTCTTTTTTTAGCGCTGAAACTCCTAAACACTGTTGTTCCCCTGTCAGGTGACACATGTGGCTTTTTTTTTTTTTTTTTTTCCCACAGGGGAAATAGGCTTGTTTTGGACATAGCAGCATGTTATAGAAATGAGGCACATCTAGGGCGAGGGAAAGAGACAGTGTGAGAGTGTTAAAAAAAAAAGAGAAAGAGAGATGATAGGAGAGCTGCGAGGTTAATGTGTGAGCATCAGAAGAGCCATTCCAGGCGCTTTGATTTGTATTGATCGTCGTGTTCCTGGTCTAAAGGGGGAATTGGGACTGATGTGTGTTGAAGCAGAGGTTCTCCCCTTCCTTCTGTCACCTCCCTCCTTCCTCCTTCCTCCTTCCTCCTGCGCTCCTCCTCTGCTCCACATCGCTCCCCCTTGCCTCCGGGGCAAACTGACACTGTGTGAATAATGTCCATAATCTGAGAGGTTAAACAGGCAGCCTGCCTCACACGCGCACACACATGCTCCCACACACACACACACACACACACACTGCATCCAAAGTGTAACATCCCCCTCTACTGTTGGAATCTATAAACCACTTGTGAGAGAGAGAGAGAGAGAGATCCAGAAGAGAGATAAGTAGAAGGGATTGAGGTTGTCAGACCCGGGAGGTGCACGGATAAGATCACGCCGATGTCCGATGATGACGTGTCACGCGATCGCGGCATGTCCGATCGCACGCCATCTCCATCTTGTTTTTTCGCCGGCCCATGAGAACCCTCAGGCCCTGTTTTTATCGTTCTCACTTCTCCTGATAGGCATCTCCCTCCTCAGCTCCACTCTCCAGCCATTATTAAGCTTTCACTGCTACCCAGCAAGCCACAGAGACAGAGAGGAGCATACTGTATATGACAGCGAATGCTATAGATGTGCTGCTGCACTGGAAGGATTAGGTGAGCAGCTCTGCTTTGTGATAGCGGTGCAAGAGCTGTAATGGTGAGGAGGAAAGAAATGAATGGAGAGATTGCATGGACAGAGAATGTGTGCATCCAGGAGTCAAACAGCCAATGCAGCATGAATACTCCAGATATCAGAGATTTTAAAAAGAGAGACGAAATGAGGAGGAGAGATCAAAATGAGGTAAAAGAGACAGAAGGAAAACGATCAAAGACAGATGGAGAGAATAGAGAGTTCTCTTCTTTCCTTTCCTTTAGATTTCTTTCCCTTTCCTTTCCTTTCCTTTCCTTTCCTTTTATTTCTTTCCCTTTCTTTCCTTTCATTCCTTTCCATTTCTTTCATTCTTTTTCTTTCCTTCCTTTTCTTTAATTTCCATTTCTTTCATTTCCTTTTCATTTCTATCATTCCTTTCCTTTATTTTACTTTTCTTTCCATTTCTTTCCAATTCCTTTCCTTTCCATTTCCTATCCCTTTCCTTCCCTTTCCATTTCCTTTCCTTCCCTTTACAATTCCTTCCCTTTCCATTTCCTTTCCTTCCCTTTACAATTCCTTCCCTTTCCATTTCCTTTCCTTCCCTTTACAATTCCTTTCCTTTCCATTTCCTATCCATTTCTTTCCCTTTCCTTCCCTTTCCATTTCTTTCCCTTTCCTTCCCTTTCCATTTCCTTTCCTATCCATTTCCTTTCTCTACCTTTTCTTTCCCTTCCGTTCTATTTCTTTCCTTCCCTTCCCATTTCCTTCCAATTTCCTTCCCTTTCCTTTCCCTTTCCTATCCATTTCCTTTCTCTACCTTTTCTTTCCCTTCCTTTCTATTTCTTTCCTTCCCTTTCCCTTTCCATTTCCTATCCATTTCCTTTCCCTTCCTTTCAATTTCCTTTCCATTCATTTCCTTTTCTTTTACTCCTCTCCCTTCATTTCCTCTCCTCCACTCCACTGTCCTCTCTTCCATTCTCTTTCCTTCAGTATAACTAGACCAGATTTGTGGCTTTTCTTATGGCGGTTAGTGGAGAATAAATCACAGCCCATTGTAGTGAGAGATGTCGGACCAGCAGCGTCGAACCAGACCGTTCCCTCCTGCTCTGCCGTGCTGACCTTTCAGGTCATATTTTTGAGGCTCGGTGCCTCTGACACGCACCTTCTGATGGACAAGAGCGCACGCTCGGTCACAACGCGTTCGTGTCAGGTGCTAAGCAGCAGGGCCTGCGTGATATATTGTACGTTAATCATTATTGCAGTATTGACCTTTCGCGACGCAGGAGTCCTCAGTATGCAAATGAGCCTTCTAACAAGACCCAATTTAGTATCTGTTCCGTCCATCTGATCTGCTTCCTGTGGATGTTGTAATACATCGTGGCACTGGTGTGGATGCAGGACAAGCAAAGCAACAACAGGAGACTAATTCCGTGTGCAGAACAACGGGGAAGACGTGCTGTATTTCTTATTGTATCTGCACTGCAGGACAGGTGCTCCAAACACAGGAGCGAGAGAGAGAGAGAGAGAGAGAGAGAGAGAGAGAGAGAGAGAGAAGGGAGGAGGTTTAGTCTGTAAATGCTTTGTGCAGTGGAGGTGTTAGCCAGTGTCAGCTCACTCCAGAAGCTGACAGATGAGCAGCGGTTAGGAACAGGAAGTCCCTGGCCCTGTAGCCCAGAGGGGGCAAGCACACATGTGTGTGTGACGGATGTTGTACTGCAGAGCCAGGCAGCAGCAGGCGAGCAGACACAGGAGAGTCTCCAGTGACGAATCAATCAGTAGCTCACTTTCTCTTTCCCCCACCTCCTCCTCCCTCTCAGCCTACACCAGAGCTGTGAGAAGACGGATCGCTTTTACCCTGCGTGACACTTCAGCCTGACTTTGAGCCTTAATCTCGGGGACAGAGACAAAGCAAGCACTCCCACCGGAGTGGACGCGACTCCATAATTCCGACTGAGGGTGACGGCAAACTGTGCATTCAACAGGACTTTCAAAGCAAAGAAATCAATGTAGGTTTATGCAAAGTGCAGATTCGCATGAAAAAAAAAAAAAAACCCAAAAAAACGGACAGACGTGAAGCCAGAAGTGACTGCGGCTAATCGGGCATTGTTATGCCTCCGCAGCGTTCGATTGATAAGAGATAAATAAGAACTCGCCTATGAAACATCCCTCCAGGCCTCAAAATTGATTGATTGACTGATCCCAGTGTCCTGGTGCGAATGATACCGCAGTGTCTGTTTTAGATTTCATTTTAGAAATGTGTTTAAAATAATGACAAAGAATTTTTTTAGCTTCTCGCAGTCCTGAATTAGCCGATTACAGCCAGAATGGTCATCGTGATGCTTCTGATCAATATGAAAATCATGATTATTGACCACAGTGACTCATCTAGTAGTTTAGAGATGCAAATAAACAGAGAAAACATAGTTGTTGTTTTTTTTATGTGCCTATACTCCATCCATTTTCTGTACCGCTTATCCTACACAGGGTCAAGGGGAGCCCGACGCCTATCCCAGTCGACTCTGGGGACACCCTGGACGGGGTGCCAACCCATCGCAGGGCACAACTACACACATTCACGCACTACAGACAATTTAGAGATGCGAATCAGCCTACAGCGCATATCTTTGGACCGGCGGAGGAAACCCTCGAAACACTGGGAGAACATGCAAACTCCTCACGAGCCTTTATTCACAAGCCTGTGTTCCTTCAAATCTATCAGTGAACGATATGACAGTAAAACTTAGCGATTTTAGACACGATTCGAACATAACTTAATAAATATGTTAATAAATAACAATGCTTGTTGTTAGCAAATTGGGTAATGTTCGCTAAGCGGACCAATAGTGCGGTCGTAGAGGCTTCTAGAAACAAAATCATAATCAATGCTTTAAAATTTTCGCTGCGCAGCCGTGGCAATTGGAGAAATACACACTTGAATTTGATATTTCGCACGCTATGGTATTCATACACCGTTTACTTTATTATAATTCTTGTGAATATGTTTTATTCAAACACTTGTAGCGTTAACCGCATATAAAAGCTATCACCGGAATGAACTACAAGGTGTATGTATTGACGTAATCTCTTAAAACCTGCTCGGAGGACACTGAGCGGCAAATCCGGACTTTCAGATGGGCTTACAGTGTTCTCGTAGCTTCTAATCACATCCTTTAGAGAATGCCAGAACCTCTTCTGGAATGGACCGCTTGGTGAACGGTCGGTCCGGAATCCCGAAGGACCTGTGGGTTCACACCTGCGTCACAGGTCTTGTCTCGGGAGGTCGACCATTACACACGCTCTCGCGTTCCCCGTGCGTGCGTACGTCACCGCACACTAAGCGTGAGGCCAGAAGCCAGACCATTTGGCTGTGCTAGATATGATTGATCATCCTCCGCAACAGCACTTTCTCTTGTAACTTTCAAATGATTAAGCCTTTAGAGTGTCCCCATGGGTTTTTTATGGCTCGCCGCTGTAGCAGGATGTGTTCGGCGTAAAAGTCGTTCATTTACTCATCGGCACTGTGTGACTAACTGCTGAGACGGCAGACCCGGAATTAGCAGAGTGAAAGATTAGTGACTCTATAAAGAAGAGACAGCGAGAGCAATGCGAGAAGACAGGTCCTTTTGTGAATACGCTCGCTATAGCCGTGCGTAGTGCGTAGTGTGCAGTGTTAACCCAGGCACACTCAGGGGCCCCGGTCGGTGATGACAGCTCCGAGCTGCTCTGTTTAGACGGACCTGTAGCTCTCTCCTCCACATCGCCGTCTGAATTCAATTAACTCCACTGGCTGCTGTTCTGTTGCCATTAGTGCTAATTAGTTAAAACATCAGAGTATAAACAGCAAATTGGCTCTGGTAATTAATTCCCACTCTCCAGCATATGAGAACGAAGAGAGAGAGAGAGACAGAGGGGCGGGGGGGAGTGTGATGGGGCTGTGCCTTTGCAAAAGGAACCTTGCAGAGGTTATCTGTGGCTTTGTGCTATCAATTATGGTTAGGCGTTATTTGGGAAACAGTGTTTATGTATGTCAGAGAAAGAGATCCCACTAATGGACAGGCAGAAGCCAGCAGCACTTAGTATCGGTTACAGGCTGGAACAAACTGCACTCTGAAACTTAATTGACATTAGCTGCAGATTTTGTTTCTTCACTCTTTTTTTTTTTTTTTTTGGTCATAAATCTCGACTTTTCTGGTGCAGTGTTCTAAGCAATTGAGCCATCCGAGCTTGAGAGTCCAGTAAAAGATAATCAGTCGTGTTCTATGGGTGGGAAGGATGGCATTAGTCTCTACCATGTCGATCTATCCTTATCCAGAATGTCCGTTAGCCCTGAGGCTTTATTTGCTGCATAGAGTATTCAGAACTTTTTTTTTTTTTTTTTTCTGATTATCTGGTTCACAAAACTCTTCTACTCAGGGCACTCCACTCGCTTAGCTTCCTGTTACGGATTTAACTCTCGTCCGGACGTTCAATGCCTACGAGCAGTGTGTCATGTCATGTGTATACCTTGCTTCAGAATGACACACCTGCATGCCAGTACTTTTGAAGGGGGATGTCAAAGGTGAGATTTGGTGTGCTTTCTCTGTACATGTCCCATTTCAATTGGGTGTTGGGAGCAGGGACCAGGACCAGGGTTGGGAATCGGTGGGTTAATGTGAAGTCTTTCTAGGATAGTTGTTCTTCTTCTTTCTGACGCTCCCATTAGGGGTCGCTACGGTGGATCAAAGGTCCGCATATTTGATTTGGCACAGGTTATACCTCCCTGACACAACCCTCCCATGTTATCCGGGCTTGGGTTCCCTGCACGGGAATCGAAACCAGGCCACGCCCATGAGAGCGTGAGATCCTTAGCCATTAGACCACCAGGGTGCTACTTTTCAAATACGTTTTGTATGAACTAGCATGAGCGTCCTGCCTTGAAGGTTCTGGATCTTTACACATTGCCTATAAGCACTTGAAGTGCTGCACTCTCGGCTGTCACTCGGAATAAGAGTGTTTCTCAAATAATTAAATGTCAATGTAGATGTCAGGGCTCAGAGTAAAGGCTCTCTTCCATGCTGCGCTATGATTCAAGAAGACGAAAATGCATGAAAATAAGTAGAAAATAAAAATAAACTGCCGAGTCGTAATCATGGTAGTTATTCTTTTTCTATTTAATGATGCTTTTTTCCTATCCACGTTGAAAGATGGTCTGACTGAGAGTTTTGCCAACATGGCAGGGTCTCAGCGGCGCTCTCTTGCTCCGGGTTGTGACCCTACTCCTGCCTGGCCACTAGTCTGAACAGGTTTTCGTTGAAACGTTTCAAATCCATCCATATTTAAGTAGGCCCGATGCCCTCTGTTGCTCCAGCCAGCCTGGCAGGGAGTGCGATTCGTAATGGCTCTTTCCCCCAGGGACGAACTGAGAGCCAGGACCAAGACATACACCACAGCTGGGACTACTGTGTGAGAGAGAGAGAGAGAGAGAGAGAGAGAGAGAGAGAGAGGAAGGGAAGCAGGCTAAGCTGGCAGATCTAACCCAGTAGTGTCAGACTCATTTCCTGGGTCAGCGGCTGGGTAATGCTCTATTAATTTGCTCCATTCTCCCCGTGAGGCAAAACTCAATCTCCAGCCGCGGCAAACTGCTGTACCAAGCGCAAGGTGATTGATTGAATAAACAGCTGTCACTACTGTGAGCACCCACACCCTCCAAACACAAGCACTCATCTCAACACCACCCCCTCAGTCCACATGCACACCGAATACAAGCTCCCGAGACAGCACTTGGACACTTCCAGGAGCGCCTCGCCGCACACGGGCCGCTCCGGCCTCGGGAAAAAGTCCTCCCCGTCGTTTCCGTTTTTCACATAATGCCGTCTCCTCCCCTCCGTTAACCTGCTATATGCGCCGCTGAATCTTGTTTGTGCTGGAAGAGCGCCACTCTCCCGTAAAGGAGAGCCTCGTGCCGATTACAGGGATCACACACACACATCATCGTTAGCAAAACACTCCGCCTCTCGCGTTCACGGCTCCATCCCCGCTCGCCTCTTGACTCGCTGCTGCATGATTGCATCTGCCTATTTAAACATGTGAGAGAGCGCGCGCGTGATCAGCTTTGAGCTGGGGTGTGTGCGGCTGTTATTAAACAGCACAATGCATCACTGTCAGTGGCACGTGGCCTCGCTAGACCTGATGCTAACGCAGGCGCTCAGTGGGCACAACATGAGGTCGACCTCGTTCCATTTCATCAGACATTCTCTGGAAGGAGGAATGATGCCTTATTCCTCTCCTTTTGTACCCTTTTCTCATCCTTCCTCCTTTCTCTCCATTCCTCATGTCCCCTATTTCCCCTTGTCTCCGTTCATCCTTTCCTCTCTTCCCCACCTTTTCTATTTTCCCGTATATCCGCTGGCCAACTTTTTGCTTTTCTGCTCTTTCGCTTCTCATCCACTCGTCCATTTTCCTCATTTCCTCGTGCCTTTTCCTTTTCTTTTCCTCTCTTTTCTCCCCATCTCTGCGTTGCCTCCGTTTCCTCTTCGCCTCTCTTCCCTTTCCCTTCCCTTTCCACCACTATATCCTCTCTACTCCTCCTTTCCTGTTGTCCTCCTCTCTCCCATTTATTCTTCCCTCCTTTTCTCTTGCTCCTTTCCTCTATTACCTCGTATCCTTTCCTCCCTCCTCATCTAATTTATATTGTTTCTTGCATGCGTTTTCCTCTTCCTTTCCTGTCCTCTTTACATTTACCCATCAGCCCTTTCGCCCTATTTCTCTTCTTTCATCTTAGTATTATTTTTTTTTATTTTTCCTCTCCTTTCCTCTTCCTTTCTTTCCACTACCACTAACTCAGAGTCCAACCTGTTTAATATCGCCACGGCTCGACATAAAGAGAATTTCTTTCTCTCACTTTCACACACACACACACACACACACACACACACACACACACACAAACACCTGCTCTAATTCCCTTCCCTTTGTGCAGAGCATTCTTATTTGGCGTTATGGAGATGACTCGTGGCGTCTCACCTTGAGTTGATTTAAGAAGGTGCCGAGCCAAAGAATGAAGGTTGACAGGCCCGCTGGATTTATTTGATTGTGCATATGAAGCAGTGTCATTTTAGCAGCAGAAGATGAGAGCTGAGAGGAGGAGGAGGAGGAGGAGGAGGAGGAGGAGGGTGTACAGCCGGAGGTATGTAGAAGAAGAAGAAAGGAGGGGGTTCTCTGAAAGGGAAATAAGTAAGAAGAAGAAGAAGAAGGCCATTCACGAATCAAATCGAATTGCTCTTATCGGGCGTTATTTGAAGACGTTATCGGGGCAGGGTAATGCGTTTACGTGCGGTAAGGGGCTGAGAGATTTCACTGTTTACTGATGTTGGCATGTTTAGTGGCAGAGGAGAGGGAGGGAGGGAGGCAGGGAAGGAGGGATGAGTGGAGACAGGGCAGGGAGGTGTAAACGCTGTATGCATGTCAGGAAAACCTATTTAGGATGAATAGAAAGCAGAAAGGAGATGCAACAGGGTGCGCAGGAACAGGAAGCGACCGGCTTCTTCAAGGACACAGGCAAGTGCTCATCGTTCAGGTGTTCGGACGTGATCAACAATAAAGTCTCGTGTACATACGTCTATGTAACCGGACCTACAGTAATGATTCGTCTTATAGCCTTAGAAGTCCGTACATCTCGTATCCATAGAAGTGATGGCATCTAAACGCAAGAGAACGTAGAAAGGAATACGCGTGACGTGAGGCCGAATGTGTGCGATAGTGGTTAAGACTCATCGATACGACTCAGGTCAGATGTGAGGCAGTGCGGGAGAACTCCCTCCAAACGTCCAGCTGCTGTGGTGAGCTGGAAGCCTTTCCGGAAAGCGAGGTCGTCCAGTATACCTATATAACAGTTGGACAGGAGCGTGTTAATTTTCTCATTGATTGACGTTGATTCTTGAACTCAATCGGCTGGTTAATAGTTAGGCTTGATACACACACCTTTAATTCGTCCGACCAACATGATGATTTCTTACATTTGTCAGAGTTTAGCTCCTAACCTCTGTATCTCGATGTTTGTTCAGCGAGCGTTTGGTAATAACAGACAGTCGTCCAATTCTTCAAAATGCCGGTCCAATCACCTTCCTCGGCTGAGACAACTCAAACGCAGAAACCCGCGAAAGCCTCGTCTCTGCCGAAGCATTTTATTTCACGTTCGCATATTACTACATCCTGGCTACTACGCCTCCTACAGTAAATACCTTGTTGCCTCGTTGGCTCGATAGCCTACCAATAGAAGTAGAAAGTACAAAAGTAGAACTCAATATTCAACGGTCCAGGCTCTCAGTAGCACTTCTGGGAAAAAGAAAACAGTTGCAGTTCAGCCATTAAACACAAAGTGTGCTTAGTGTTTGTTGAGACAGGGATTATACTGTACATAGCATGTAGCATGGAGGACGAACGTTCAAGAAAAGATGAAAACTACAATCCCAGTGCTAGCTTTTCACTCTGTGAAGTTACATACAAGCTTTGGAATGATACTCGCAGGGACTGTGTGTAGGTATCTGTGTGTGTGTGTGTGTGTGCGCGCGCTCTTGCTTGCACATGTGTACCTACCCGGCACAGCCACGCTGTTAACACAGAAAGATTTCAAAAGTCTCCTGCAACTCCCTCTGTGCCCATTAGCAGAGGCTTTGTTCTCTCGCCAGTGCGTTAAGAGGACCACTCGATTCTGCTTAGTGAACACACACCTGGCACACACACACACACACTGCAAGCTCTTGCAAACAACCAAACCAGACGACGGCAGTAAAGCTATTCAGCGAATGAATCCACCGCATGTTATAAGCCCGCTTTTTTAAAAGCCCATTAGCATCATCCTAAGACCAAGTGTGTGCCATGAGATATTTTTTATATCTTGTAAAATTATACCTTCTATTCTCCAACACGCCGCTATATGCCGACGTACATGGTTTTCTTTTACTTTTACATCGATTTTTTTTTTCATCAGCACAGACAGTTTAGATCTACAGCGTGCAGTTTTTATGGACAGATATATTAGTGTATTTTTTTAAACAAACGGTTCGAGTTATGCCGCTAAATGAGCGTAGAGACAGACCGCTTACGGTCCCAGAGCTACTCGTGGCTGGCTGCCAGCCGCCTAGGAAGAGTGTGTTTGATTCAGCTTCTGTCAAGAAAGATTTTTTTTTTCTTCTTTTTTTTTTTTTTAACACAGCGGCTCATAAAACAACTTGTAAGGAGTGTAAGAGTGAGCCGGAGAGAGAAGTGCTACATCGTAGAACAGCTGGCAGCCGCTGGACGCTCCGCTTCCATCCAAGACGACTAAAGCTTCCGTTGCCAGAGAGAATATTAGCCAGCCAAGAATATTAGCATACACTACATTGCTCGTCCAGTATGTAATTGTGCTCCGAGAGAGGTTACGGAGAGGTTAGTGGTGATGAAAGTGCTTTTAATAATTAGGGGACATCTAAGGCTGAAAGCCGCGAGGCCCGCTCTGACCCTCATTAGCTGCGCTATCCGACTCGAGGTCCGGGTGAAGAGACCCGATAAAGGGTTCCGATAAAGTCTCACCAAGATTAAAAAGAGAGAGCGGGAGACAGAGAGCGAGAGCGCAAGAGATGAGATGATCCATCTTGGCGCATTAGAGAAAATCAGGCCTGCACTCAGTCACAGCTGTCAAAAGCACATCTCTCTCGTTTGCTGTCAGTGTGTCTCTCCCACCTGCTCTGTCTCTCTCCCTCAGCATGGCATTTAGGTGAGGAATCTCAGCACTAAAAAGTTCTGTCAGTCCTATTTCCTTGTTATTGGCCCTCTCTGCACGCTGGTCCCGGCGGTCCCACAGATTAAACGGAGGCCCTGCCGCCATGCCGCGCAGGAGGGCATCCCACATTAATCATCTTTAAAGCGCTGACAAGCGCCGTGCGCCAGAATCCCCTCCTCTATTCCTCCGTCCGCTGGATTTATCTCTCTGTCTGCTACCGGCCATCAGTCACCTGGGAGAGAGAGAGAGAGAGAGAGAGAGACAGAGAGAGAGAGAGCGCAAGTGAGAGAGGGAAAAGGTAGGATGTCTGGTAAGGAGGAAGAATGATTAAAAGAAAGGGACAAGAGGGGAAAAAATGGAGGCAAGAGAAACACGTTTTACCTCAGCTTTAGGAACAGCTTTAGCAGCTGAATGTTAGCCTAGTGCTAATACCAGCAAGTGCTAATACCAAATCTGTGCCTGTGTTGGCGCTCACTGCTTAGTTGGTCCGCCATGACGTCATAAATACTCCCTGGAATTGTCCACATATTTTCTACGTGGATTATCATAATAATCGGCCAGACTGTAACGGATTGAAAACATCACGGCTAATTGTTTGCTAAAGCTAGCTAGCTTGAGTTTAAATAGGCTAGCTACCCTTACAACAAGGGGTGTTTATTTCAGTGTGTTAGACAGCCAGTGCGAAAAAATCACGGCTAATTGTTTGCTAAAGCTAGCTAGCTTGAGTTTAAATAGGCTAGCTACCCTTACAACAAGGGGTGTTCATTTCAGTGTGTTAGCTAGCCAGCTAGCTATTATAGATACAAGCTTCCTAAAACAGCACTGTAAACTTGGCTACACAAATTTATTTTTAGCGGTTGCTGGCTAGCTTAGGAGCTAGGAATACCATCACTCAAAAATGTAGTTTTCAATTTATTAAGGTATTAAATAGTTACACAAAGAGGTTATATTTGTGGTAGCTAAACATGACTAAGATGATAACCTAGCTAGCTAGTTTAGCATCTCGATTCTGTTGTAGGAATGACAAAATGTCAGAAAAGAAGTTTTATGTGCTAGGGCGAAGGATAATGCTGTCTGTATGCGGTTTTGGGTTGTGGTGGAAGTGAGGTGAGAGGACTCTGAGTGTGTGTGTGTGTGTGTGTGTGTGTGTGTGTGTGTTTATGTGCGTTAGCCTAATGCTTTTCCTATATACAGAGGTATTACGTGTGTGCTACTGGTGTTCACAGCCTCCCCTGAGAGGATTGACTAATAGAGACAGCGAATGATTAATCATTTCTCCCCTGCGAGAAGCACACACACCTAACCCTTCCTAAAGAGTATGCAGACCCACGTACTTTGCCACACATGCACCATTAGTCTGCGGCTGACGTTTCATCAGTCTGTGTATTGATGGATAGGTGAGTCAGCATATTTCTCCTTCAATGAGGTGTTCTGATATCAGATTTGCCAGCTGTGTGTCCTGACACACACTCCTGTGTTCTATAATCATTACAATCGCTAGAATCACCACAGGCTTTGCACCAGGGTTCAGAATCACAATTACTGGACGGAATTTAAATCGTAAGAAGTTTCTCTCTCGTTGTACGTATAGCATCATTCTAATGTATAAAGCTTCCTTTAAGGGAAAAAAAAAAGCTTAAAATAATGCATAAATGAATAATCAAGCCTCCACAGGGTCCGATCAAACCGACAAAATGAATAGGGAACTTGTCGTTTAATGCGCAAACGTCAATTAAGACACAATTATGTATTAACTAGACACGCACCGATACTAACTTTCTCAGCCGATACGATGAGCGATTATTCATCGCGATATCGGCCGATACCGATAGTTCTGCCTTTTATACCTTCTTATAAATGAATAATAATGAATTCCACAATTCTGAAAGAAATGCAAATAAAAACTCTCCATTTCTACACGTTGTTTGACAGTAACTGGTCTCCTAAACATTAACACATGACTCTAATGAACATGAACTCGATTCTGAAGATGAAAGTAAGATTATTAATTTATTGAGTGTTATTCATTCATATGAACAGTGACTGAATTTTATAATCCTCCTGTTAGTCTCACATTCGCTCTCCACAAACACACACGAGCGTTTCTACTCCATCACTGAACATCACACTGTAATATATAATCTCAACTTCTTATATATTAACATTCACTGGATATGAAATATACGACTCGACAGATATATTCTCCCGTACAGTATGTACTTTTTTGTCGACTCATCTTCATTTAAATCTTTCAGCGGCGTACTGGAGCTTTAATTCGGCGTGAGCAGAACGAAAAAAAAACTATTTAGACTCGACGCCGGAACTCCCGCGTCACTGCTGCAGCGTCCGGTGTAAGATTTGATCAGTGCAGACTACAGAGATTACACACTGCAGTTTTGTCCTCATTCCACACAGGAGACATCTTCTTTACACACAGCACGAATTCGACGTTTTCCCGCCCTCTTCTGATTGACAGGATACAATCCGCCCTGCTCATTGGATGTGTTTAAACACGTGTTAGCCTACATCGGTGCATCTCTAGTATCAACCCAACAAAAATAAATAAATCGTGATCACCATTAATACATAAAAATTGAATTGTCCATTGTTCGTTGTTACAAAGCAGCACTTTGTGACTCCAGTGCCTACAATGTTTGCTTGTAACAATGCAAAGGACCATCAAACATCGCTCCTCAGTGTGTGTGTGTGTGTGTGTGTGTGTGTGTGTTCAGGGTGACAGGTGACAGGGAGGTGGTTAAGGGTGTGACAGTTGCTCGACCAAGCTATCAGGACTCCATTACCGAGCCTATTGATTGTGTACGGATGAATTAAAGAACCCGATTCGAAAGGCATACCTTCATTGTCTTCACCCCCCCACACACACATACACACACACACATCCATGTGAACTGGTAACTCCATGAACATCACATCATACACATCATCACCGCCGGTTCTTCGAGCTTCCTGTCATGTCGGGCGCAGGAGAAATTCGGTTCATGCGAAGCAGCGTGTCCAGCCTACAGTATATTTACCTCCATTTTACATGCAAAATATCAAAATGTCTAAATATATGTTGTGGAGAAAAAGAAGAACGTAGCACCTCCTCTCCAAATGTAAAGAGCGCCATCGGCTGCTGAGTTAGATCGGGCCTGGGCTTGTTTATTCTTGCAGACGGTGATTGCTTTGGCACGACTCGCATTATCTTGTCAGGGCAATAAAGCTGACCACTGTGGAGCCTGGACATGAAACAAGAGCCGAGCAGAAGAAGACATCAAGAGCCAAAGGGGAGGAGACAGAGAGAGAGAGAGAGAGAGAGAGAGAGAGAGAGAGAGAGAAAGAAGGAAGATGACAAGGACTGTACGAGATAAAAAGATCATACAACGTCAACCAAATGGGACACTGTGGCACACAGAAAAGAAAGATGATAAATAAGAGGAGTTTAAAAAAAAAGTAGAAAGGGGAGACAACACTTTGGTAAATGAATACAGAGAGAAGATTAGAAATAGATGTGCAGGATACTGCAGGAGAGAGAGAGAGATAGAGAGAGAGAGAGAGAGAGAGAGAGAGAGGGAGGAGAAAGAGAGAAACAGAGGTGCATGGGATTGTAATCGATTACCTATTTTTCAAAGTCACTTAAAGTGTCCAGAGCACAGGGCCGTTAAGTAGTAGTGCCGGGGAATAGGGTTTGAGTATGCGGCAACACGACTGGGGAGCGCAGAGAGAGAGAGAGAGAGAGAGAGAGAGAGAGAGAGAGGTGGGGAGATTATTGGGGCAAGTTGGCATGATAACATTGACCCTGCTTGCTTCTCACTGATGGATCTGTGCTCTTGCAGGAAATAGTTCTGACAGGCCAATATGTGTGCGGGGAGATGTGCCCCCAGAGGCAGCCTTCCACGCATCTATGTGTCTGCGTGTGTGGAAGCGTGTGCATGGACGTGTGGGCGTGTGGGAGGGGAGTGTTACTGATCCATCACCCACTCAAACAGTAAACACATCATGTGAAGACAAACACAACAATGTCCTCTGAAGTCAAGGACACGTTCAGACTGAGCTCTGGGCTTTATATAGAGAGTGGTTGGATTACAGATACTCACCGTGTGTGTGTGTGTGTGTGTGTGTGTGTGTGTGTGTGAGAGAGAGAGACAGAATGAGACAACTCCTCTCCTGGGTGATCTCATCATTTAAATAAAAAGTGACCTCTTTAACTGATAGCCCTGATAGACGATAAGCTTTCTGCTCATCTAGATTACACACTTTACTTGGCATTCACACACACTTTCCACGGTCACGTGCCATTCGAAACCGCATTTATCATTTCGCATTGATGTACTCTGTGAAAGCGCGCACTGTGTAGTTCGCAGCCGTTATCTTTATATCCGTTATAAACAAAGACGTATCGCCATCCGAGCTGGATCCAGACAAACACAATTAACTCCAGCCTTTCCGGTTATTCCCATTGATTTACGGTTGCGCATGTGAGCCGCAGGTGGCCACAAAAACAAGTCCTTTACTTCCTGTTTGTGGTTACGCAGGGTGTGTATGGGATGAGGTAAGCACCTATCTGGCTAGTACACTCTAGTCTGTTCATAATGTCCAGTCCATCCAGGATGTCCTGTTTTGGGGGCAGACCCATTGTCCTGGCCGATAAAAATAGCCGCTCTGATTGGCCGAGTCCAGATGCGAGAGGAGCGAGAGACAGCCGAGCGGGACCGGAAGTCTCAGAGTCATGCTAAAGGCTTTCGGGTTTATTTTTACACTTTGAGATCATGAACTGAGTTTTATATACAAGGCGTGAGTTCATACAGTGCACACGCGTTCAGCGTGCCAAGCCCACACAGGTGGCTACTGCACGGTTATTATAGAGCCGAGCTTTTTAAAACCCAATCATTTGTAATCCAGTTCATTTTAGTGTCACTTCTATTCAAACCTGTTTTTTTTGTTGTTTTTTGTTTTTTTTAAATTATATCATTCATCCATTCATGTTCAGTAACCACACTATCCTGATAATGTGCTTAAAATGTGTATTGCATATGTTCTTTTTGTTTCAGTTTTCATTCCATTGACTGTAGTGTTTTTTAGGGTTTTTTTTTTTTTTTTTTTTTTTTTAAACTCTTACTGAGCGTGCTGCAGGTGCAACATTTAAGTTGGTGAGGTTTTTTTTTCTTTCTTTTTTCTTTTTTTTTTTCCGGAACGATTTTTGGCACCGTCGCAGCATATTATTAGAAAACAGGAATGTAGGCCTTCGTTAAAATCAAAATATTCCCACATCGCGCTCCCTTCCTGCCAGCTGCTATTTTCCACAATAAATTGTATGTTGAATGTGCGCGGAAAAAATGAAAACGGAAATTAGTTCACATCTGCTTTATATTTTTTTAATTTCAGGGTTTTTTTTTTTTTTTTTTTTTCCAATAACTATAATAACTCTGGTCTATACACACACACACATTATGAGAACAGAACAACACATTTGTTTATCCTATTTATAACAGATTTGCTTCTGCATTGGTGATGATGATTGATATTATGGTCATACCGGCCTTTACTAAACACCATACACATGCACATACTGTGGGTGAGAAATATATGAACTGTGTAGATAAAGTAAATATATATATATACAATTGAGGAATGTAATGTGGAAAGTGCATTCTTTTAGCTTGTATTGTGTCAGAGTGGTGTGGAAGTCACCGGAAACTGAGCTTATGAAGTGAAGTGGAGATGCTGTAGAGAGTCGGTGAGGTGCAGTAAGTTAGCAGCTCCTCTCGGGCTGCTGGGCTGACTGAGCTCGCCTCTGCTATAATGAGGGAACTGGAGACAGGAGGCCGAGGGTGACGGATTCTCCTGCTACTGAAATCCGAGCCACTTAATCCACGAGCTGCACACACACACACAATACCCTGAGCAAGCCACAGCGCTCACCCCTGCCCTTCAACACACACACACACACACACACACACACACACACACACACAACTCTCACTTACACTTTTCCTCATCTTCAGTCTCCCTGTTGTGCAAATCAGATTCAAATACTGTGCTGCTTGACTGGTTTGGCAATGGAAAGAACATTTCAAGTATGTTTGAGAAGTTTTCATGTAGGTCACTTCACTATTGTTGGATTTCGCTCTTGACTCTCTCTCGCTCTCTCTCTCTCTCTTTCTCTTTCTCTCTCTTTCCCTCTCAGGCAAGAAGAAGGTGTCTCTGTATGACAGCCAGGCTCCCATCTGCCCTATCTGCCAGGTTCTGCTGCGTCCTGGAGAGCTGCAGGAGCACATGGAGCAGGAGATGGAGAGGCTCACCCATTTGCACATCAGGTAGACACATATCTCCCGTACAGCACATTCTACTACTCTACGATGTGAGCTTTCAGGTCTGACAGCGAGATCCAACCTGCTCTTGACCTAATGGCTCAGCTAGTCTTGAAGCCCATCTCTCATAAATCAGCCTCGGTGCTGTCATGGCTTTGGAGCTTGGCCAGGTTAAGCATGTGGAGTGGATCAGAGAGATCCGTACAGCCTGCCATCGCTCACCGTGGTCGCCTCTTTGACACAACATGACAGTCGGCAACGCGTGACGCTTCAGCTGACAATGAACTCCCAGCTAACTCGGGGCTAAAACAATCTGCGCTTCCTATGCAGCTGCGAGTGCTTCCTCTGCTGTATCATTCCTTCTTTTCAAACAGGAAACCTCAGTCCATATGCTGCATTCCGAGTTAAGCCTGTATTGTTAGGGATGAGAGTTCTAAGCAGATATGTGTATGAGTGCTGTCTCCAGCATGAGCGCTAGTTATCCATCACATGCCAGTGATGAGTTAGGGTTTAATAATTCATAAAGGGCAGCGTGTTGCCATCCATGTTGCCAATTTGGACAAGCGGGGGTTATTTAAGGAAATGCCGTCATCACTACTCGGTAGATGCTGCAGAGTGTCATTGAGCCATGATTTAGTCTGGCTTGCTCTGCTCTCTTTGACCTCTATGGTTACAAGTTATAAGGCTGCCATCATTTGAACACAATGTCCATTTTACCCTATGCCAGTTCCCAGGCTCTAGCAGTTCTTCCATATTGCATGACAGCTCAAAGGTCAAAGACTACATTTCCTTCCTCTGAGACATGTGAAGCAAGCTGCTTGATCTTTTTCTTTATTATTTTTTTTTTCAAACTGTTGCTCATGCACCGCTATGATAGAGACGTATAGCCACAGCGTTCTTTGGATTCCCAGTAAACTATGGCTCAGGATTCTGGGAATCTCAAGTTCTCCCAGTTATAAGGTAAACGCTCTCACAAACTTTTCCCACACTCACTCCCAAACACCCCCCCCCTCACCCCCACTCCTTGAAAAACCAACGATTGCACTATTGCAATAGAACCGGAGTCCATATAAAGGATTAAGAACCCTTCGCAAACAAAAACTAGAAGCTGTGGATAAATTCACTTTCGTTTGTTAAACCGTACAAATATCATTATTCCTCGTATTCATTATGTTCGTTAGGAATGGTGTAATTAATAGGGCTTTTTTAGATTAGGATGTACCATATAACTTCGCACGACCCTCAATGTAAAAACAACAGAGATCCTTTCGCGTGTTGATCCACAGCAGCAGCCACCTCTTTCTCCTCCAAGCCTGTGCCTGCACACACACACACACACACACACACACACACACATACACGCCCACACACACTCACACAGATCATTGAAAGTGACATGGCAAATTTGTGGCAATTTGTAGTAAATCTCCCTTTAATGATACCGTTTCATTCAGCAGCAAATGAGAATGGAGTGCATGTAAAATGGAGAAGGCTATTTAAGATGTAGCATTAGGCAGATGTCTGGATGGATGTGGGTGAGCGTGTCTGAGATTGGGACTGCCAGATTTCTCACCCCCCCCAACCCCCCTCCCCACCCACCGCCCTCCTGTGTTACTTCTCTTTTGCCTTAGCGTGTTCCTCCACTTCCTCGTGTATGGAAATGGGAATCCATCATGCCCTTTGCACATCAGCCTGCACACAGCAATCTACATTACACCCCCCCCCCCCCCCTCCCCACCACACACCTCCCAGATGCTCCCAAACCCCTCCACCTAATCAATTTGCCACCAACCGAGCGAGGGAGAGCAGGGTGGAAAACGGTACCAAAAGCAATCTTTATCTCTAGTGTACAACCCCCAACCCTACCCCACCCCACCCCACCCCAGTCGTCGACTGGTATTTATTCAATTTTCAACACCTCCCTTGCGCACTCAAGCCTCGTCTTCTTCTCTCTCTCTCTCTCTCTCCGTCTCTCTGACAATCAAAGCATGAGCTTGCTTCATCCAGAAAGTGTTTTCTGGAGACCCAGTAGCCTGGAATTAATTCTGGTCTACGACTGTGGCACTGATAAAAAGAAACGCATTCTTATAGATTTGTCATCTTCCCACTGCTGAACCTCTTATAGCCGTAGCCGGGGTTCCTTTTTTTTCTCTCCCTTTTCCTTATTTTCATCTTTGTTCCGGTGTCTCGTTAGCGAAAGCCAACTCAGCCTCTATGTGTCTCCTCTGTTCCTTCTGTCCCTGGCTTTGTCGCTCATATCAAAATGGGCTGACAGGACAGACTGAAAGCTCGCGCTGATGTGTTCGCACGACATTCCCTCCGACGCAGCAGCCGTGACGCGGGAAAAAGTGTCTCCAGCCCTCCTTCTGCATCTCCCGATCTGTCTGTCTCCGTGTTTCCTTTCATCTTTTCTCTATGCTCTTCCCTCCCAGCCCCTTCTCTCTCTCTCTCTCTCTCTCTCTCTCTCTCTCTCTCTCTCTCTCACTGTCTCACTCTCACATAGCTGTCACTTTGACAACAGGGCCTCAACATTGCCTCTCCTTGTTTTCTCTCTCTGGCAGTGATGGCTGCCTCTTCAAAAGTCATTCTCTCTCATTGTCACCATGCAGGGGGAAGCAGTAAAGAACAAGGAATAAAAATCTCCCGCACATGACACATAGCGTACCCCCCACTGCCCCCGTTGTTTTGAAGAGGTGTGAGACAGGGCCTGATGCTCTTGTTGTGTCTGTAAAGTTGCCTTTTAGGTACACAGATTCTTCATCGTTTCAATATATAATATAGCAAAGTAAAATAAAAAGAGGATAAAGAGCTCTGGATAGTTCAGCGTTCTTATCGTCTCTTCCGAGTTCTTTTTGGGGGAAAAAAGCAAACACTTTTATGAGGTGAAACCGTGAAGGGTTTCTCATAATCTCTCCCTCTCTTTACCTCCCTCTCCATCTCTTCTTCTGTCGAGCCACACATGATTGTATGGAGATGCCAGCGATCCTGACACTGATCCACCCTGATCCTGATGCCCTACCTTGAAGTACCACGGAAAAGGTTCTGGACCTCAATTCCACATGGACGTTCTCGCTGTGGTTGCTGGGACGACGGTTGCAGCGATGGCCTTGGGACCGCGATTACCACATGCAGTTTTACACTCAGGTCTCCTTTAGTGAACGGTGGACTAGTTCAACACACAGACTTCATATAAACACCATCATGAACTTTCCTTTACTTTCACACTATCCGGTGTTCCCCAGATGAGCACGGGTTCCCTTCTGAGTCCGCTTCCTCTCAACGTTTCTTCCTCATTTCATCTTAGGGAGAACGTCACCACCGTCTCCACCGTCTCGCTCAATAGGGATAAACTCATAAAACACACTTAAAATCTCTATCCCGTGTTTATACGTTTCCGCAAAGCTGCTTTGAGACAACGTCCGTTGTTAAAAGCGCCACACAAATAAAACTGAATCGAATTGAATTATGAGAGTACGAAGCAATAGACACTTTTTTTGGAGAGAGGAGGCAGGACAGAGTTCATCTGTGGTACCGTTTAAATCTGCATCTCACTATTCGGAATTGTTAATGAACCGTATATTACTAAGATGACGAACATGCGTGAACAATAAAATGTTATTCGCTTCGGTTTCTTGAATAGTTGAGCTTTCTTAGCTTCCCAAACCCTCCGTTAAACCTGAAGATGGGGTTACGCTGTACAATTTCAGCACGACCGTGTAGTAGATGAGAGTTTGCTGTCGGCGACAATTTAAAAACAAAAATCGGATGGTAAAACGGTACACGATGTCCAGTGAATGCGTTCCGTCATGCAGTCGTGGGGTAGAACGAACGGGATTTCTGACATTGGACATCATGTAGTGTGAGTAGTGTCACAATCTGATATACATTTCAGAAGCCTAGTTAGCACCGTTAGTTAGTCTACCTGCCTGATGAGTATAAAAACGGAAGTAAAAACTGAGACATGGCGACTGAGAAGATGGAATTGGCGCTAATTGAAGAGCGACCACGGCGTCCTATGTGACTACGTTCTTTGGTTTCTCCTTCATACGTTCCAGCGCATAAACTGCAAGCTTCCTGTGGTGACTAGTCTCATCATTGGCATTGCAGAGTACGAGCGCTGTGAGGTAATTGTTACACAGTGTAAGACCAGTTCAAGCGTACCTCCAGAGGGACAAACGGAGGAGTCTTAAGAGTGCTAGATGTAACATTTTTTTACATTTACATTTATATTTACGGCATTTGGCAGACGCACGCCCTTATCCAGAGCGACTTACATTTCTTTCATTTATACAACTGAGCGGTTGAGGGTTAAGGGCCTTGCTCAAGGGTCCAGCAGTGGAAGCTTGGCAGTGCTGGGTTAGGGTTTGACCTTACGACCTTCTGATCAGTAGACCAACGTCTAACCCACTGAGCTACCGCTGCCCTTTTTCCATGCTTTTGAACTTGCTGGTGTAATACACTTTCGGACGGTGTGTGTGTGTGTGTGTTGGGAGTGAGTAAGGGCCAGCGAGATCCATTGTGCCATAGTGGCGGATTTATGACGCCGGGGGAGTGTGTTTATTATCTCACAACCAGTGCACTGCCTCCGATGGGGCAATTCATCCTCTTTCAAGGCCCTGTCCTGATTTGTGTTGTCTCTTTCACTTCCTCTCTCTCTGTCTCTCTCTCTCCATCTATCTATCTCTCTGCTCGGGCCTTGTAAGATCAATCATGTTAACTGCACAAGAGGCAGGCATGAAGCTTATTACCTGCGTGAGGGCGGAGCTAACAGCTGACTCCACCCTCACCTAGCCATCCCATTTTGCTTAGTCCTAGTCCTTGTCCGGTTGTACGTGGCAGAGACGGGCGCGCTTTCCAAATCGCGTTATTTATTTATTTACTAGGAGCCGGAGCGGGTTAAATTTCAGTGCTTCGGCGGTGAACAAGGGACGTAAAGTGAACATGACAAGGGTGACATGTTTCCCCTCTGTCAGTGCAGCTCACCTCATCATTTCTCAGCATTAGAAATACCACAGCTGGCCACAGCCATTACAGGAAACACAAGAAAAGTGGGGGGGGGAATGGATGCAAGGGGCGTTGTGTATTTGTTTATGCGTTTTCTATAGGGTAGAGAAAGAAGAATATAGTGTGGATGACTGACTAGGAAATACACACAAAAAAAAAGACCTCAGGTGTGCTTGAGGCAGAGAGAGATGAGAGAGAGGAGGGGAAGCTGGAATAAGATATATTAATGTTTCAGGCAGAGATCTGATTTCATGTGTCTCTCCCTATTGTCAGTGGATGCTTTAGCTGGCTCGTTTAATTCTTCCTGCTTTCTAATCAGTCATCTTCAATTGGCTGTGTCCACAAGGCGGTGATTCAATGTAGCCCCCGCAAACCCCTCCCCTCCCCCTCAGGCCGCACTTGAAAGTTGGAGGGGGGGGGGGGGGGGGGGTCGTCTCTACACCTCCCCTACTCCCCTCCGCTCCTTTCTGCCTCCTTAATACAATGTTTACAAGCCGGCGCATTGTCCTCGACATATTTCAAAGTCCTAAGTGCCCAAGGCGCTTCACTGACAAATCAAATAATGGCAAAATCATTTATTTCCTCCTGCCTCAGCCAAACTGTGTGTATGTGTGTGTGAGAGAGAGAGAGCGAGAGCGACAGAGAGAACGTAGAAGAAGAGAGGGTATGAACGACTGCATGAGCACATCCATGAGAATGATTACTTCAATAAAAAAATTATAACCCAAATCTGCTTAGCCGAGGTACTTTTGGACAGTAATTGTTTCAAATACAGCATGGCCCTGGGCTGCCAGGATTGAGTGGCACACAGGGCACGGCTGCAGCAGCAAAGCACCGCTTTTTCTCATCTCCACATGATTAAAACTGTGATTTGTGTTGCTCCGTGGACTTTTGTCTCAGCTGTCCTTTTAAATGGCCATTTGGGTTCTAAGCGAGGCGCCTCGGAGACTTGAAGTGAGTGTTGACGGAGGAGGGACGAAAGCAGGCCTTACACAAGAGATCCTGTCTTTTACACTTGTGGTGTCCCGAAAGTCTCCGTACAGCAGCGGACCATGTATACCAGCACCACGGGGGTTGTGCCTCCGTGTCGGTTCTTCTCGGTCGGTCCGCAACACTCCCGGTCTTTCTGAATTTGTAAATATGCTTCCTGTTGAAGTCCGTCGCAACCTTGCGACAGCGTCCCGAGACTGATTTCAATACGTTCTTCTTCTGTCAAAGACGTTCTGAAAAAATACATATATCTAATAGAAAACGTAAGTCTGAACATTTTGCTAAAAAGTGTTCATTTCCCCCGTGTATGTAGACTTTTGAGACACCCTGTATATAACGTGTACTGTATGTGTTCAACTTTGACCTCATGTTGGTGAACCCTGGTCAGTTATGATGTTTTTTTTTTGTGTGTGTGTGTGTGTGTGTGTGTGTGTGTGTGTGTGTGTGTGTGTGTGTGTATTTTCCTTCTTTCTATAGTAAGAACCCATCACCGAAGGATCTCAGCACAGCACCCGGCACACCCAAGGTAAGATGGTCCTTTTGGTTTGAATGCCGTTAATAGCAATAAGAGCTCTTCTCCATTCTATTAAGCCCTACGAAGAGCCCCACTTAGCTATGAGAGAGGAATTATGGAATTATGCTCCTTTATTTCCTGTGGTAATGTACTTATGAGAGCTAAAGATGGTTTCCTGCTGGGCCTTATTAACAATCATATGGTAACTATGCCAGCGAGGGTTTATTGTTCTACTCAGTCTTAATCGGAAGCGAGGGGATCGTGTTGGCTTTATCTTGGACTCTGAATTTGTTCAATTATTTCTACACTCTGTACTCTATTCATATATTGATACAGTATCGACATGGTCGGGAGAGGGAGAGAAAAGGAGATAAACAGAGCACGTGAGATAAAGGAGGGGAAAAAAGAAGGAGCGACATGACATTTCATATCACTGGAGACTTGCCAAATATACAGGCCCACTTGGCACAAAAGTCTGCTCTTATCGCTGACTTCTGTAAAAGAGATTTGCTGGTTCACATGTCACACGTAAATGATTAGATAGGGCTTTTAATATCAACTTATACTAACACCGAGCCATACATGTAAAACTGCCACTTTGAGCTCACTGAGCTCTACTTTACACTATATCTCTCTTCAAATGCCAGCTCAGAGAACGCCCCTAATCCAAAAGGAAGAAACCTTTAAACAGTGCAATGATTTTGATCGATGGGGCTTATAAAAGCAATTCACATCATTATTCCAGTCCGGATGAGACCTGTGCCGGCGGCGGAGGGAAATGAGGTTCCGACCCGTGCTTATGCAAAACGGCGAAGCTCGCATAAAAAAACTGGGCATGGAAGTGGGCGAGGGGTAGAGTGCAGACGTGACCGAGCATTCCACAGCTAGCGTTTAGTATTCCTCAGCAGTGTGTGGAAAATGAAGAGGCCAACTGGGATAGGGGGTCCACGCTCGCTGGCGGATCGGGCCTGGCATCCCAGTTCTAAAGCGGATTAACCCCCGATCTGGCCCGATCTGCTTTTCACACTCCTCTTGTGCGCCCATTTCCATAGCAACTCCATGCCAGCCCAGGCTGGCACTAATCCCGTGGGTCAGAGGCCAATTCCATCGCCAAAGTCTTGCTTTCCCATCGGCCTGAAAAGAACAACTCTAATTGGTCTGAAAGCAAAACAGCAACTGATGTCATGTTCAATTGACATTATTTGCAACTATTCTCGCACTGCTAGCTGCGAATGATTAGAAATTTCTATATTGCGAAGCAGCTGGTCCATTTCTCATACTCAATATACTGCACAGCCACATAACTGGTTTACGCACACATATACGCACATTAATTCTCTCTCTTTCTCTGTCTCGCTCTCTTCCAATATTCCCTAAGCTCCAAAGGCTTTGAGTTGGCAAATAAATTGTTTCCTGACCTTGCAATTCAAAAGCATAAGAAGCCATGCATAATGTCTAATTTACTGTCCCCGTGGAGCGAGCCTGCCATTTTTCACATATTAATATTAGATTACAGTTGTCACCCACTAAAGCCGCTACCCCTCCTCTCGCTTTGATTAATTGGAGAGGATTGTAAATACAAATATTTTATAGCGGGCTCATAAAAGGCTAGCCAGAGATCAAGACTCCTAGTAAAGAACGCAGAGTTTACGCTCCTGCCTTCCTGTAGCCATAGGTTTTTTTTTTTTTTTTTTTATCAGAGAGACTTGTAATGAAAATAGACCAAGTGTATCCGATGATGCTACCTAGTGTGGCATCTTTATAGGCTTCTAGCTAACCTAAACCGGGTTCTATAGCATGCAGAGGCCCGTCAGAAATGATGAACAGGGCTGCAGGTGACATATTTATCCTGTGGCTGACTGCAGACTGTTCATCTCTCACTGTCTCTTTCTTTCCTCAGTCTCTCCTGTTGTCAGTGCACATCAAGCGTGAGGGAGAGTCTCCAGTAATCTCGCCGCTGTCCTCCGACGACCCGCACCATTCTGACAGATACCAGGTGAGCCAGGCAAAGAAGCTCAAACACACACACACACACACACACACACACACACACACACAAGTGCTGTACAGAGAATAGCAATGACATACCCAACCAGAGCAGTGCTTTTACACACTCGTGCCTATATGAAGCCATTTATTTAAGTTAGATTTAGGCCTTCTGGGAAGCTTAAGATAGTGAATGACAACTGCTCCTTACCAAAACAAAAGAAAAGATCTTGTAGATTAAAGTGCAATTAAGTGCAATGTCAAAGTAAGGATAGATTAGATATATGTGCTGCTGTGTATACATGCGCTTTGGCATTCCTTCCTCTCATAATATCCTCCATCTTATCCCGGATTGGATCTGACTGCTGGCCACATTAACAGGGACAGAGATCTCCTCTGCCAATCTCCAGCTGCAGATTTGCTCAGACCGTAATGTGTGCCCTGCTCTGATATGTAATCATGCATGGTTTAACCCCGGGGCTAATCTCCACTGGCCTCCACACACCATCCCGCCACTCAGATGTCCTTGAAATGTTTGTTTCTTGCCTTCTTCTTGGGAGTCGTGGCATTGGATGGAATTGGGTCTCACCTCGACTGTCTCTCGGGCGAGGGAGGACCTTCTCTGCACAGACCAGCTCAGAGAAGTCTAATATACAGTGGACAGATAAATGAGGCCTGAGGTTGAGGTAACAAAACCTCGGAATATACTTTTGACTTAGACGATGGTCCCTTAGCCGGGATTCTTATCAACCCAGACTACAAACAGTCACCTAAACGTGATTCATCTACGGATGTTTCGTTCACGATCGTGTTTTCTAATGATAGTGCACGACAGAACCACGGGCACGATGATAATGCATCGTTAGCCTTAATGCTAATAAACTAGACTGGGGGAAAAAAGCTTACTCTAAAGCGCCAAGAGAAGTCGCTGTGATGCAAACTGAAACTGAACCAAATCCATAGAGTTGAATTATAATTAGTATTTAATTAGAGGCTCAATCCGGTTTTATTTCTGTATGTATCAGGTTTCCGATATGTAAACATATATCTTTAAAGCTCTTAAAGTACAACTGATTGAATACATATTCTAATCATGAAATCAATTCAACAGTATTCATCTGAAGCTATGAAGAATTAAGCATGTATTTGTTATTTTCTGTACTGCTAACGTTACATTTTCCTTCTTCAGCGTTTCGCCTCACGAAGCAAAAACACTAATGAATATTCAAATCGTATATGAAGGTTTATTATATTATATTATATTATATTATATTATATTATATTATATTATATTATTACAGCTTTAATTAATGAAACCACACATTTAGCGAGCTGCTAAAACCCAGAACATTCGCGCTTTGTCTCCCCCTAGTGGCACGCGCTGTAACATCACCTCTGCGTCGCATGACCTTTGACTGTGACGCACGCTGGTCACGTGACTCCGGCCAATATGGCGCTGGCTCTCTGAGTCGAGCCGCTCGTTACTATAGTAATGTTTTTTCCCCCCACAATCCTTCCCCATCCGTGTTTTTTTTAATTGAAAACGCCGGCCTTCGCCGCTTTTCGAGGAATAACACAGACCTTATCATTCGTTTAGCGACATGCGTTTTCGGACTTCCATTGTGTTATCGCGGGAGCGGTAGAAATGGAAGAGGAGGTGAAAACAAATGGCAAAAGAGAAGTAGGTCTGCAGTTTGGGGTCGAATATGTTGCACAATCCGGTGCCATCCAGAAGAATAAGCTTCAGCTCGTGTAAGCCGAGTCATTTCACTAAAAGTTTGCACTCCGAGTTGTAACTGCTGTGCTTTCTTTTTTTTTTCTTTTCTTTCTTTCTCACCTGCAGACATTTTTGCGAGTGCGGGCAAACAGACAAACACGACTGAATGGTAGGTAATGTTTACATCACCACTTCTAATCCTCTAATTACATGTGCTGCTGTCTCCTAATGAACATATCCGACTAATTATGTATGTTTCATGAGTCCATTAGCTCCCTATACACTAATTACTTTATGTCAAGTGAGTGCCCATTTTCACTTGGGTACTTTAGCTGTGGAGTTTATTGAACTTTAGTTTGAGATCAATTAGAAATAAGAGACAATGAATCACAGCATCACGGTATTAATCCATCACTTGGAAAAACACACAAAGCCGTGGTGAGCATTTATTACCAAACGTAATTGTTTTTAAATAAACCCCCCCCCCCAAAAAAAATAAAATAAATAATAATAAAAATTGAGTGACTTTTATTTTGTCAGGTTTTTTTTTTGACTAGCTAGCCAGCTGTGGTGCTGTAACCAATAACGTGCGTATTTATACACCGATCAGCCGTGACTTTAAAACCCACTGAGAGGTGACGTGAATAACAATAACGTTCGATTATCTCGTTACAATGGCCCCTGTCGTGGGGGAGGGATTCATTTATCGGGCAGGAAGTGAGCGGCTGGGTCTCGAAGTCGATGTGTTGGAAGGAGGAGGAATGGGCAAGCGTGAGGATCTGATCGAGTTTAATATGGACGACCGGGTCGGAGCATCTTCTAAACAGCGGGTCTTGTGGGGGGGGGTTCCCCGTGTGCAGTGGTTAGTACCTACCAAAAGTGGTCCAAGGAAGGACAGCAGGTGAACTGGTAAGACGGTCATGGTAAGAGCACAAGGCTCATTGATGCACGTGGGGAGCGCAGACGAGCCCGTCTGGTCCGAGCTACTGTAGAACAAACTGCTGAGTCAGAACACCGAGTGCGTCACAGCTTGCTGCATAGACAGAGACCATGCTGACCCCCGTCCACCGCTGAATGGGCATGTGAGCATCAGAACTGGACCATGGAGCAATGAAGGTGGCCTGGTCTGATGAATCACGTTTTCTTCTACATCATGCGGACGGCGTGTGCGTCGCGTACCTGGGGAACCAGGATGCACTATGGGAAGAAGAGAAGCTGGAGGAGGCGGTGTGATGCTCTGGGAAACCTTGTGTCCTGGCATTCATGTGGATTCAACTTCCTAAACATTGTTGCAGACTAAGTACAACATCTTCATGGCAGCGGTATTCCCTAACGTCAGTGTCCTCTTTCAGCAGGATAATGCACACTGTAAAAATAGTTCAGGAACGGTTTGAGGAGCACGACGAAGAGTTCGAGGTGTTGACTCGGCCTCCGAATTCCCCAGATCTCAATCCGATCGGGTGTCTGCTGGACGAACGAGTCCGATCCACGGAGGCCCCGCCTCGCAACTTACAGGACTTAAAGGATCTGCTGCTAACGTCTTGGTGCCAGATCCCACAGCGCACCTTCAGAGGTCTCGTAGAGTCCACGGCTCAGAGCTGTCTCGGTGGCACAAGGCGGACCTGCTCAGTATTACGCAGGCGGTTTTAATGTTACGGCTGATCCGTTTATGTTTTGCTCTGAAATACTTAGCGCACAGCTTTCCAAACGCCGCTTAAGCACTTCACATATTTGATCAGATTATATTGCGGTAGTATAGAGGCTTCATTTCTCGTCTAGACTATTGCGAGATGCATTCAGTATCCTTCTGGAAAGAGGCAGTTACCTCATCTAGATATGCAAATTACTGAGATATGGTTTATACTAACACTAATCACTGCAGTTCATCCCAACGGACTGTTCCTTTCAACCGAATGCCCTTATCCACGAGCGTTTTATTTTATTTTTGTATTTGCGGTTTGAATTAAAAGCAATATCGAACATAAAAGTCCCGCAGCAGTCTTATCGGACCACTGAAACACGTCTAGACTATGAGACGGATTCGTGGTAATGTCTGAAATGTGATGATCGTGATGATTATTTTACTGCACTTCTTTGTTGTCCCATTGTTGAACAGACTGGTCTTTTTGTCCACGTTGTCTATGATACGCATGCGTTTCAATAAATAGACACGTCTTCGCATCAGGCTGAAGCGGTCTCTTAGCAACACGGTTTCCAGATCGTAATAATAATCATGTTTATACTTTTAAATTGCTAAATTATCGCGCCACCGTGGCGTGCGATCAAACGGGCGCAAACATCGAAACGTGGCGTTTGTACGCCAGTTTAAAAATGCTAGCGAATATTAGCAGTCAGAACTCATGATCCTGATTGGATTAGAAGGCCAGTAGCCTCCGCTAGCTTCTCTCTAGCATGGCTGGACCTTATTTCAGTCCAGTCATGATTAGGTGAAGCTGGTCCTGTCTTGTACGTGTTTCTGTGCAGTTCCCTTGTCTGTAGCGCCTGCGCGAGCAGAGGATCTCTTTAACCCTTCGCTTCTTGATATGTCAACAGTCGGTGACCTCTGCTGGCGCAGGCGTTACGGCAAGGACGTGCCCCGAGACGTGCCCCTAGCTCCCTACTGCCTACACGACGGTGAGAATTCCCCCAATCCCACACACTCCTCCTAGCCGAGCTGCGTAGAGGCTAATGGAGCTGTCTTTATTTAAACCGTGGCCCCTCACGCCATATTTCACCTCTCGTCTGAGACGCTGGCTGGGAAAACTCCTGCCCTTCTTAATTAATCTGCCTCTTTTTCTTCCTGTTTAATGATGCCCAGCGGCCCCCTCTATTACCGTCCGCTGCGAGATTGAGACGGAGACCATATCTTGCTCATCTCTCTCTCTCACTCTCGCTCGCCGTCTCTCTCTCGGCTAGTCTCCCTCCCCCTGAAGTTATCACACACGCTCCCTCTTTTTCCCCTCAAGTCTCCCTCAGCCTCTCTGGCAATCACAGCCACCTAAAAATTAATGTCCCCACACGCCATTTGCAGTTAAGGAAAAGAGACAGAGACTTACGGCGCAATGGGCTCCGTTCTGCTACGTTAAATTTCTAATTACACGTGCACTGGTAGAGGAAACTCTCCAGGCCCCACCCCCTACCCCGTACACTGTCGAGTGGCATGGGAGTGGTATCAGGGTCTTTAGCCCAGTGTGTGACCAGGCTTGTTCTCTGTTGAACAGATTTGCGATCAGATCTCCTCAGCGAGCTTCCTCGTTTGACCTCGGAGCTCTTTTCTTGTCGAGCAATCTGTTCTCAGCGATCCTGCCAACGCACTGTTAGAGCAACTTGGGGGGGAATTTGTCCACGCATTTACGCAGAGCCCAGTTTGGCCGCCTTTGTGGGTTCTGAACTGTCAAGAACATTCCATGACGTAACACAAATCTGCATATGTGTCCCGAGCTCGTTTTAATAGAATCAAGCCGAACGAAAGCGCACGCTATTACTGCGTCATTGTGTCCCTATGACGATATCCACCACTCTGCGTTTTTCTGTCTCCCGCAGCTCGGATCGGCAAGCTGAAGCGGCGGAAGCCGGAGGATGGACAGGTATGTCCGCTGTGCAGCGCTCCGCTGGAAGGAACAGTTGAGGAAATGAATAGGCATGTGGAAGAGTGTCTGTTAAAGGTAGCCTCTCAAACCCGGGCCTTGCAGAGCCTCCGAATCTCTAGAGTTCATGCTGTCTCTTCCTTGCCTGCTCCTTTCCCTGGACATCAGCCTCTGCGAAAAATATTACACGCGCACAGAAAAGCATCATTAAGCGTCGCGTCTAAAGCACGCCATACATAGCAGTGTCCAGGGGAAGCTGCACGGCGACCGCACTTTCCTGAAAGGGAGTGTCCTGCCTTCTGTACTACTTACTCATGTAGATATCTGAACTGCTTGGTGAGGTTGGCTTCCTGAACCTGCTTAAGAGCTTTTCTTACACAGCAAAGTAACCTAGTGTGTTTCGCTAGCTTCTCTGTTGGTGGTTCAGGATGCCGCGCCTTCCCATCCATTCCTCTCTAATCCACTAGCTCTAGCATTACTAATGCACTCTTGGTGTTGGGGTTTGGTGCATTTGCATGTGGTTTTCCCTGCTGTTCACGTTAGATCTCATAGATGTGTTAGTCCAGAAGCGTTTGCTCTCATCTCTGTGCAGCTGTAGAGTTAAGAGACTAGTAAAAACACCGTGGAGCAACGCTGACTCACGGCGAGCGCTGCGTATGGACATGTTCTCACGGCTTTGTTTTCTCAGAGGGAGGGCGGCATGGACGACGACCAGGCCGACATGGAAGGCGAGAACGGCACCCGCTTCGAAGAGTACGAGTGGTGCGGCCAGAAGCGGATCCGAGCCACCTCTCTGCTAGAGGGAGGCTTCAGAGGTGAGTGTAGATTTTAGCCGCTGAACATCCACAAGAAAAATAATACGTGTAGCATATTAGGCTACTTGTAATCAACACAACTGTATATCAGTAAGAGCTATCAGGTTCATTAAAGCTAGACTAGGTACCTGCACGCACACTATTGCTTTAAAATTCAAAGAGATGGCCTCGGTCAATAGGAGGGGACAGAACATGAGAGGTGGTTGTGTTCGTCGCAGTGGTCCAGACGGTTGGCTGTGGCAGGGTCTGTTAACGCTAGACATCAGGTTCGGCACTACACGGCACCGTGGGAGAGAAACGGGCCGGCGACCTGCAGTCCAACGTTGTGCAGCCGTGCTATCATAGCTCCCAGTCTCCCTCTGCTCACCTGGGAAAGTTTTTAAAGAATCCGGCTGTTAAAAATTCTCCACTTTCGATGAGTTTCTAACTCGGAGTGCTTCTCTTATCCCTCAAGAGGTAGTTTGTCGCGGTAGTGTTCGGTATAGTGTTGAAGTAGCCGACTCTATATTCAGTGCTTCAAGTAACGCTTTTAAAACATGCACAGCTTAGTTACGGTGCATGGATTTGTGCTTTGTTTACCTCAGCATCTAAACCTCAATACCGCTTTATCCTCACGGACACACTTGGTGAAGAGCTCTCCTCCTCCTCCTCCTCCTCCTCCTCCTCCTGAGGGGCCTTTTGTAAACTTCAGTGCTCTTAACGGAGGCAAGATGCTTCGATCGCAAGTGGAGGGAACTGAATAACAAAGCTGTGAGTGTGGATAGAAGGGAAAACAGCTTAGCATCTCTTCTTAGTCCCAGCTAGGCAGCCGGTTTGGCCGAATCAGTTGGGAATGTGACCGGCTCGGGGTCTGCGCCGGAGCCTTTGAAACGACAGCGATAGAGAGCCAGAGCCGTGCTGAGCGAGAGCTCACCAGCCTCCAGAACACTTGAAAGTCTCCTGTATTTACCTTGAAAGCCAGCAAGCCCGAGTGGCGGAATCCCTCCAGCCCCCCCCAGAGAGGACAGGGAGAGGGAAACGGGGAGGAGAGAAAGCAGATAGAGGGGTGTGAAGAGAGCCATCAATGGGATAAGAGCCCTCTCAGCTCTGAACCTCTAGCTCCGATGTCTCTATCTCTCTGAAGGCGCGGGAAGAAAGCCGAGGGGAAGCACTTTCAACTGAACAAAAGGTGAAAGAGAGGAGAGAAATCGAAGCGGATCAGTTTTGGGCACCAGAGCTCCAGGCCTCCTGTGTCCCAGGCTTAGGAGAGCTGTAAGGCTGATGAACAGATAGAGACGGCAGCCACAGAGGACGGCCGGATAGATGTGCTGAGAGCGATAGAGATTTAGTGCAAAGCACATGGGACGATTTTAAGCCTTTGTAAAAAATTTTTTTTTATTTCTTTAAGGATGGGCTTTTCTGCACTCCCCCTTCCCTTTTTCTAGTGGGACATGCTGAATGCCATTCTGATTAGGTGAACTTTGACCTCTGCTCCAAACAGAGAGGGGTTGACTGTTCCGTGCAAGCCCGTGTTATTTTCAGTTGTTTCTTTTGGTCCTCTTTTTGCCATCTCCTGCAGTGGCATATGTAGATTAGCATGGCGTGTCACCCATGACATATGTAGATTAGCATGTAATATTCATTTGAGTAGGGCTACAACAGAGGAAGAGCAGGTATTATGCATTGTACAGGCGCCGTTCATGATGGTAAGCCGCTGACATTTTGAGCTTTGTCTCGTGTCTGTGTTCGGGCAGCGAGACTAGATTTTCATAGCGCTATCTCGAGATACCGCTATGCTAGTAGCAGACTGTAGTCGTTAACCAGTAAAGCTACATGTTATGTGTGGCTGAGATGTTTTATTGACTGGGTGCGTGTTGACTGGGTATAGGAGGAGGACACTGTCCCTGGGGAGGGGGCGCAGGCAGAGAAAGACGGCGCGGCAGCGTGCATAATGCGGCTGAAAGGCATTTAGAGCGCCACTGACCTTTTCAGCACAGATTAGATTGCCTGCCAGGTCCAGTTAGCAGCAAGCCAGCGACTCTTCCAACACCTCTCAGGTACAGAGGCCTGCACTGCTCGCACAGGCGTGTGCGCGCACGCAGTGGTGTTTGCATTGGGATGCTCTTTAGGTACATTTTAAATCTGTATAACGTGCACCTGAAATGGAAATGGAGGAATTCCAAACACAGAATGGTCGAGGCGGAAATGTCGGTCCGGCTCGCACACAGATTTTTTAGTATCGTCTTGAAAGTCTTAAAATGTATTTGCGTACACACCCCACTTCCATGTATTTGCGTCACATCAGTGTCCTCATATCCATCAGCTTGTGTACAGGCTGAAGTTCACAAAACACTTGGGCATTTGTGTGGTAATGTTTTGCATTCCAGGTTGTACTGAAGCCAAAAATACTAAAGAAGATGGTTCCAGCGGCAGTGCCTACTGGATCGGTACTGCTTCTTTGCCGTAGCCGGAGCCATGCGTTAGAAACGACCACGCGGGGTCCACAGCTTAATCAATTGATTGGATTAACAGTGATTTATTTATTTATTTATTTATTTTTGCCTCGTATGGCCTGCCACATCTTCCCCAGGCCTCACTCCCATTAGTGGTCAGGACAATCTGTTTATTTGGCTGTTTCCCCCCGTTTCTGCTTGTGCTCGTTCCCACGTCTTCACAGCGAATTAACGGTTCGGCATCGTTTGCAGGTTATCTCGGGTGGGAGGGCGGAGCTGGTCATCAGTTCAGTTGCGGTCCAGAGAAGGTACCTTCCAGTTTGCTGATCTCCTCCGTGCGATGGATTTGGAAAAGGGAGATTTTTATATTTATACGACTAAGGCAGTGTTCACATGTGCCAGCACAGCCATAGGGACCAAATAAAACTTAAAAGCTTCCTTTTATTCGATCACTAAAAACCGTCCCAATGTTGTTAAAAGAAAAGGTGGTGGGGCGGGGTGGGGAGCGGGAGCGTTTGCAGCACGTTTTATCTCCTCTCTGGCCCATTGGTCTCCCTTTAGAGAGCTGTAGAGGGAGGAGGTGTGTGCCCTACTCCTGCCACTCCTTACTTTCATTCTCCAGCAGCACAGAATGGAGATCACTCAGTTGGATGAAAGGAGGCAGCAGTCTTCTCTTTTCACTCATAGCCTCAACACACACTCACACACAGAGCCCAGCACCTCTGAACCTGTCAGGATGTTCTAGGAGCTTTCCTATCCTAACTGGAGCTGAAGGCACCGGCTGGAGTTTGTGTGTGCGCTCATCACCAGGTTTATAGAGGTGCCAGTCAGGTGCTGCGCTCCACTGCGCCAGGCTTCTCCGTGTGACGGGTACCTCACTCCATTTGGGACACTGGAGAGTGGAGCCACAGCCCTGTCGCCTTCGATCAGTGTGCTCCTGGGGCTTTTAATTGATGTTGCTCAGGCCTCTGTAATGGGACTGGACAGGGATTATATATATATATATATATATATATATATATATATATATATATATATATATATATATATATATATATATATATATATATATATATATATATATATATTATATATAGTGGATTTGAAGCTATATTGAAGGACTGATGTTTATATATTATATAGTGCAATGAGTTATTTAAAAAAAACAAAGCAAACTTATTTTGATTACAGTAACTGATTGAGATCTAGATCATATTAAGGAGCTTAATATTCCAAAAGTCAGATAAAATCGGCAGATTTAACGTCACGTGATCGAAACAGGCCAAACAGGGTTGCGCTGCTGTTTGCTCACCAGCGATATAAATCTGAATGTTAGTATTTGCAGCGCATCTGTAAAGGGACATCAAAAACAAGCAGCTCAAAGAAGAGTACATTATAAAGCAGATCGCCTGGAGACGAAACCACTCCAAAATCAAGAGCTCGCACAGCCTTCCAAGAACATAGCGCATCATTTTTAACGTTGCAAGTGAATTCCCAGACAAAAAATACTCTCTGCCAGTCACTGAAGTCCGTTTGGTGGCTGCTCGTAATAGCGCCGCATTTTTTATTTTTTTCCTCTTCTTAGAAAACATTTAAACAGATGTTTCTGGTCTCGCATCTGTGTGGAACGTTAATATCGACTGATAGATAGGGATGGCCGATGATGTAGGTTTAAAACTATATCGCGATATTCCGTGGTGTTTTTTAAAAAAAAAAAAAAAGTTTTTGGCGGTAACGGTATGAACGATGATATGACGATGGTAATCTTAGTAGTACTATAGCAGTTAAGTAGGGTACGAAATAGCATGTGGAATCTGAATTCACAAATTACTCGCAGGACGTAAACACGTATCCGTCCACTCTGTCGTCGTGTCACGGGGAAGAATTGTACCTGTACGTCACGGACGATACGATATGGCACACTGGGGAAAAAATAATAGAGCGCTTTGGAATTGAAACCAAACATGTCTTTGTTGGTAACAGGAACAGGCTTCGCGATGTGCAGCACAAAAGAGAGCCATGACAGCGATGCCGACCTGGACGTGGACGGAGACGACACACTGGAGTACGGCAAAGCACAGTATCCTTCCCTAATCTCGCTCGGCTGTAGGACGTCCACAGAATTGGGTGTGTAGTGATAGAACCAACCAGGTGGTGGGCTGATTTCCTTAACCTGGCATTTGCAGGTACACTGAAGCAGATATCATTCCCTGCTCCGGAGAAGACCAAGGGGAGACCAAAGAACGCGAGGCGCTCCGTGGAGCCGTCTTAAAGTACGCGCTCGTTTGTCGTCTTCTGCATTTCGATCGTCTTGTAAGCTCTTCCTGTGCTAAGCCCAGTAATTTGAATGTCGTTGTTCTGTTAACAGCGGAGGCATGCCGTCCAATAGGATAACGCCGGAGTTCTCGAAGTGGGCTAGCGACGGTGAGTATCACTTGGACGTGTTCTTTGTCGTATGACGCGATTTACCTCTGACACATGTATTATGGCTCATTTCAAACCAGGGAATCGTTTCTGGACGAATAGTTTGTAGGAAGTTGAATGAAGTGTGTGCAAGGTTGTTTCCTCAGTGTAACATGATTGTGTGTATGTGTGTGTGTGTGCAGAAATGCCGTCCACCAGCAACGGCGAGAGCAGCAAGCTGGATGCCAGCTCCGCATCGACGTCCAGCATGCCCAGGACCTGCAAAAACAGTGAGATCGAGAAGTGAGTGTGGCCTTAAGGACAAATACGCATGCACACACACACACACACGCGCGCGCGCACGCACAGTCCTGCCCCTTTGAGGCGTGTCAGTCGCTGGTGTATCGGGGTGAGATGAGTTTGTGTTGGAGGTGATGGGTCATAAATGATGCATTTTATGTGCTCATCTCTCTAGTGCAGCCTCGATCACAGGGAGGAGCTCGTGCTATTGATCCTGGGCAGCTGAGCCTTGTCCCTACTGCCCGGATACCCTGGGAATGCTAATGCAACAGTTTTCCAGTGCTTGTACAACAGCAGCTATTAGTTGTAGTGGGGTGTGAAGTAGTAGTAGAGGAGGAGACTAAAGGCGAGCCTGTCTAGCAAAGACAGGAAGACATCAGCGAGATTGCTTTAGGGGAAACCTTTGGAGGAGAAATGCGGCAGTTTAAAAAATTCTCGTCGTTTGTGTAACGATTTCAGTCCGCTACTGATGTTTTTAGCGAGTGTTACACTTCCTAACATACAATATCGCCCCATCCTTTAGCCCTGTATTGTGACCGTGCAGCAGAATTGAAGTGCGTACTCGAGGACCCGGGTTTGGATTGGACATTAGCTACGGATTCCCGTACCTCGAGAGAGATAGCAAGAGGGCCTAGGTGGGTTAGAAGGCCGCCCAGAGCAGAAGATGAATTTGAATAACCTGACTCGTGTGAAAAGGCCATCCCCTTTAATTCCCTCATCTCCATGTCCTCATCCATATTCCTCGACAAGTGCAGCCACAAAACAATTTCCCTCTGCTAGTGGCTGAGAGCGCCGCGCCACCCCGTCTGCATGGGTAATTGGGGTCAGACCACAGCTCCTGTGTCTGTGTATGGGGTTTTTTTTTGTGTGTGTGTATGTATATGTTTGGTTCTCCTTGTTTCCATCTTAAATCGCATATATAGCTGCTCACTTTATGGTCATATCAAGGTCTGCCCGTTTATTCTCTGTTATTTTAAGGCTTCATTCCTAACGAAACAGTTAACCATGAACATGTTATGGTTGCACAGCTTATAGAGGTGAAGCAAAGTGTACAACAATAATAATAATAATAATAATAATAATACGACCCTTTATAGCACATATGGAGCGTCTGGTCATTTTCATACCAAGAACATATTTGTGTTTTATTTGCAGCTTGTGCGTAATTGCTGAATTTCCCCCACTCGGCAGCTCTAAGAGGGAAGTCAAGGCCTCGTCGAGGCTTAAATTAGATCGCCGAGCTATCCTTATCCACATGTATAACACTCGTATACTTTCCTTTCATTATTTTGTTCATACTCTTTCCCCCCTCTCTTTGGCTCTCTCGTTCCGAGTGCTCTTCTCATGGGAGAGCTGTCCAGTACGGCTGAATCAATCTGCCGTGCGTGGCTGCTCATCTCTGAGCCCCGTATTAAATATCAGAGCTGAGAACTGGTGAATAGGCAGAGCAAAGCCAGCGCAATTGATTTCTCCCGTCAGCACGCTGGAAGCACGTCCTTCCCTCTCGTGTTTGTGTGTGTGTGTGTGTGAGAGAGAGAGAGAGAAAGGGAATGGGTTTATCTGATGCCCATCTTCCGTGACAGTTTCAGAGTGCACATTTAACCACGTTTGGCGTTTGGGGAAGAGCCGTTGAAGTTATGTATTTCGGAGGGAAATTGCATTTTATGCATGTTCAATATGACAGACAGTATCTGTGGAAAGGAATGCGTTAGCGAGCGCTGTTGAGATCACTGTTCTCCCGTTGTGTGTGTGTGTGTGTGTGTGAGAGAGAGAGAGAGACTGTGTGGTTACGTGAGTGGGAGGATGGAGATGGACAGAACACTGTTCCTAAGTGGTGCAGCAGAAGCGTGACAGCTTAGATTGATTCATCACTTTCTCCACAGAGACCCTCTTGCTCTCTCTTTTTTTTTTTTTTTTTTTGTGCACACAACAGCCAGACGTTTAAGCTAGGCCGAGCGTGTGTGTGTGTGTGTGTGTGTGTTAGTTGGGGTTTGGGGGGGGGCATTAAGTGTTTCAGCCTGCTGGAGTATGAATCACTGCAAGCTGTTTGAAGTTAAGGCAGAGGAGGAAGCAGAGAGCAGCCCTCCTCCAGTAACCTTTCTCTATTAGCTTAGCGCATAGTTCCAGACACACACACACACACACGTGGTTATTTAATATCTCCCACAATATTTCTTTTTACGGCTGCGCCTTGTCTCCATCTATCTATCTCCATGACAGTGAGCATCTCTACACGGCGCTTCCTCAGTCTCAGCGCACCAGCTGTTACACCATATCACATTATGGAAGGAGCAGCACACACAACTCCGTGATGATGATGTCATTAATCAAGCACCGAGAGGTCATATGAAGAGGGGGTGTTCGGCAGAACGATCGGGGCTTGCCTTTGCTTTTACTTTTAGTATGAATGTAATTGTTTTTTTTTTGTTTGTTTGTTTGTTTTGTTTTTGGCTTTCCGTGATCCATTTCCTGGAGTAATAGAAGTGATTATATGCCTAGATTTGAGATTTATACAAAACGTTGTGTTGAGTAAAGCCTGAAAGGATTTAGTAATGACATTTCTGAAAACTTTCCTTGCTTTGTTTCGAAAATTCTCCCCATTTTAAGAGCTGGCCTCAAGCCCTGAATTCAAACATATGGGTAAAGCCGTGCGATGATGTTATTTCCAATTTCCTAAAGTGAAGGGCCTTAATCTGAGTGCACTTTAAAGATGCCAGACGAGGAGCTGAATGATTCCACTCCAGCAGAGAACGCAAAAAACAACCCCCCCCTCCCACCACCACCACCACCACCACCGCCCCCTCTCCTCCCTACACGGTTTGTGAGACGCGTGCGTTTCAATCTGCAATGAAAATGAGATTTGTCGAGTTTAGTTACAGTGATTCATTGTGAATGGTTTCGAGAGGGAGAGGAAGAGGGAGAGGAGAACCGTGTATGGTTTTACATGGAGGGATTGTCTAGATGTGTGCGTGTGCGTGTGATGATTAGGGGTCAGACAGAGATATGGGATGAATTCTGCGCCTGCAGTGTCTCAGATTTATACAACTCTCCTGCTACTGCGTTAAATACAAACTGCTACCTTCTGTCAGGCGTCCAAAGCCTTCAGAGGGTTAACACCATTTCCCAGTAGTGAGGTGTTGGCATCGGTGGGTCTGCTTTAAATCAAGTGCCCAGTAAAGTGTTAAACTGTTTCAGTGACCAGGCTTTAGAAGTCCATTTTAGTCCGTTCACCGAAGCGGTCCTGAGGGCGAGGGTTCAGAAACCGTCTCTGTATATACTACTGTATGACTGGTATAACTAGTAGTCCCGATTATAGACGTGATCTAAATTCCATCGTGAGCTCTCAACGCTTGCTCGAAAATGTTGCCTTGAGATAAACGCGCACCTGCCTCGCTCTCAGCGTTTCCTAGTAGAGGTCGACCGATAGTGGATTTTACCGATAACCGATTCATCAACCGATACTGAATGAAAACGTAGCACTTGGAGGAAAATAGTGCTGAACTTTATTACACAAATAAACGGTACCGACGTCCTCCATTTCTTAGTATAGGTTCTGACTCCGTCGTGACCCTCAGCAGGACTAAGCAGCGAATGTGCATGAACAGATGTATGTATGAATAAATGAATGAATCATGGGCGAATCTCGCATTTCCTTCAATCTACTACCATTGCTTTCTTTCGATTGAGGTTATGTCTTATTCCCCAAGACGACACCGTGGTGGTTATCCTCTTGTACGCCACTGCGGAGTAAATCTGCTAGCTTTTGCGTTAAGCGTATCGTCTGTTAAGTGCCTGTTTAAACCCCCCCCCCCCCCCCCCCCCCCCCCTCCATTGTGCTTCTCTGCAGGGGGACCGTTTTCTGCCTCTGTGAGTGAGCTCATCCTGACCCGTGTATCGGGTGTGTGCCTGCACTTACAGTAAAGTCGAGCTCAGTGCTCCATCGACTCCACCTCTCTCTGCACATAAAGAAGGATTAAAACCTTTTATTGCCCAGAGGAATTAAATAACTTTTAGAACGTGGTTTTCTATAAATCTCCGCTAGATGAATATTCATGGTGTTGTGGCCCTGTGCGAGTGGGGTTGCACTTTATTGGGGGAAAAGTTCTGCGTGGCGAGGGCGGTGTGTGCCGCAGCGGTTTACAAAGCTGTTAAAGAAAACAGTGGGCATGGAGTGCAGCTCGCGCACACACACACACACACACACACACACACACACACACACACACACAGTCCTCTATCTGCTTTATAAGCAAGCACGCTAATCAAGGCTAAATGCTTTTTTACAAGCTGTCCACCAGTAACAGGAGATTTTAAAGCTTTATGGTCCCTGTGCTGATTGTGGGTTAGTGAGGAACTGACCGCCAGTCTGTCCGGCCTGCCAGATGTACAGCTGGCTCTCCTTGCTCAAGGTCTTCATCCAGCCCTAAGTGACTCTGGAGACTGATCTAGGCATGGGCTGATGCTATGAAAATTTTATAACCTGCCCTTTCATTATGGTTTACAGTACCACCAAGATACCGTGTTTTTTTTTTGTTTTGTTTTTTTTAAAGAGCAAGCTGATTACTTTAGCACCCACTCAAAATAACTGACTTTTGGCTAACTAAACATAATCGTGCCAACTTTTGGGAATCCACAAACCTGACTGAGCAGAATTATGGGATGGCCTTTGCTGACAAGGATACAAGCTTGTCCAGAGTTAAATACTTTAGAAGATGGTTGCCCTTCGCTGTGTTCTGGGTGATAGTCGGATGAGTTCATGTTGATGAGTTGTAGATTTAACTTCTACGGTTACAACCCATTCCAAAAGGGATTTTGGTGAACCCGAGGATTCCCTTCCACCTGCACAAGCATCACTCTTTCCATTTAGCCTCGTAGAAGAGCTGCAGTCCATGATTGTACACCAATCCCCCCCCTCCCCCCCGACTGCCCCTCACCTGATTTACATCTCGTATATCATGTTTGTGTGGAAGGTAGACAAGTCCTCGTTGAGGGCCGGCGCAGGCATGTAATAAATGGCGCTATCGGAAAAGGCGGCGGAACGGAACAGGCACTAATCGGAGGGAGAGTGCCGGGGAGAGCGCCAGGGTGATCGATACTGTAGATCAGCGCTCCATCTGGCTGGAAAATGAGCGGATCACCATAAGCATCCCACCAAGCAAGGCGTCGCCCAATCAATGGCACCCATATCGATTTAGTTATTGCGAGTTCATATGCCCCGGACAGTGTTAAATGTACATTCACCAGCCCACGGCCATTCGTCGGTGGATAAGTAGTGAGGGCTTGAGTTGGGGGGGGGGATTTTGATTAAGGCTCTGCATTACGGTGTGATCATGCGGTGATGCCTGATACAGACTGGATTTAAGGAAATTCTGGAACATTAGGGACATGCAAAGTGCAGGTATATTTTTAAGAATCATTGACACTGCATTCGACTCGTTTGACTCATCCTTTGTGCAGCTTTACTTTTGCTGCTTTACGGGAAGTTTGATGGGATATTTCCTTGGTTTTCTTTTAAAGTTTGATCAGCGTTGGATAGCGTTTAGCGTGGCAGCGGCATTGACCGTAAACTTTACGTTTTGTTTTTTTTTTTTTCCTCTCTCTCTCCACAGAATCACAGAGGATTCCACAGGCACCACACTGGACGCTCTGAAGGCTCGCATCCGAGAGCTGGAGAAGCAGATCCTCAGAGGAGACCGATACAAGTGTCTGATCTGCATGGTATGAACACACCGCATGTTGGACATCACATAGCAAACCACCTATGCCGAAGCGAGACGGGAATGAATGCACACTGACGCCTGCTCAGTCACGATTCTTAAGGCTACAGTGACGCTGTAAAAGTCGTCATTACAGAGATATTGGCAAGACGAAAGATTTGAACCCGGTAAAATATATCCTACTCTGTACCACTCTGCAAGAAGAGTGTTTTCCTCTTTTTCTAAACTTCTTCCCCACTCATATTTTCATTCGTGTTCTTTCCTGTACACGTCTTCCCATCTTCCACTGAGCTGCTTCTCTAAACCGTCAGGACGGGACACGTATTGATAAGTCTAGGCGCTCGAGTGGTACTGACGTGATCCGCCACCATCTCTGGCAATCACTCATTGTTCTGAACGAGCCGGCGCGATTATGCGTTTTCATTCACGCTTTACAAGTCTCCAGTTCTCCAGCCGGATCCTTGCATGTTTAATGACTCACGATGTTGGTGATCAGTGGAGGTCTACTGCCACCTGCTGCTCATGCCGACTAAAACAGACCTCCCTGCTCGTTCCACCTCTTTGATCGCCGCTCAAGTAATTATGGGGTGCGGTTTTCTAATAATGAATAAACACGTGTTTAAAGAGCCTTTCCGATAATTATCTGCCCGGACCCTGAATTGCTGCTTGCTTCTGTGTCTTTGGGTGGCACAAGTGCCTTTTAGAGTATACCCAAAAAAAAAAAAGTGGAATTGGGATTCATCTACATAGTGTTTTCAAATATAAGTAAAAAGAGATTAAAAGTTATCTTATTTCTCTCTCAGGACTCCTACACAGCGCCCCTCACCTCCATCCAGTGTTGGCATGTCCACTGTGAAGAATGCTGGCTTAGGACTCTGGTGAGACTCTGGACTTGTATACTCTCCTGGTTACCCAGCAACGCACATCATAGCCATCACATAACACACATCCTCCCATCACCATTGATTCCACTTTCAGATTGGAAAACATGAATAGTGAACAGTCACTGAACAATGTTGCTGGTTGTCGGATTGCTGGAACTCATTAATTTGTCTCACGCACACACACACACACTTGCATCTCTCCCGTGTGCTAAGCTGTTTTCAGCAGCCGCTCTCAGGAGTCCATCAGCGTGTTCCGCTGCTACACGAGGAAGCAATTAATAAACGCTTCCCAGCCACGGCCTTTTTTTTTTTTTTTCCTTTTCTTTTCTTTTCTTCCAATATACACTGTATTAAATCAGCATTTTCCTGCCTGCTCGCTGTCCTGACAAGGCCCTCTGTGTCCACCACACTGATGAAGGTAAAGAGAGGGATCAGAGAAGTGTGTGTATGGTGAGCCCTTTCTGCCACAGAGGCTTGTTACTAATGCAGGCATTAAAACCGTTGCCTTAAGGCTGCAGTAAAAGGCAGCACGCTGGGGCTCCTCGCGTCTCGATCAAAGTAAACGCGTGTAATTTGGTTACAGACGAGGCTAACCGAGAAGCCCACGCCTCGCACACACTCGTTAAATACAGGTGACCCCTGCCTAGCTAGAACAAAGGAAGCAAATTAAACATGCAGTGCTCTGAGGTTCTGGGGAAAGGTAGTATAGTGGGTCGGGGGGCAGGTTTAGCTGGAAGGAGGTTTTTGACTAGCACTGTGGTACTGCACAAGTGTACCACAGGTACCCTGGCTTTGTGTCAGAGTTGATGACAGCACTCCGTAATTGGACTATTTAGAGTGGAAATAGACCAGGGGTGTCCAATCTTATCCGGAAAGGGCCGGTGTCGGTGCAGGTTTTTACTCCAACCAAGCGGAAGCCACACCCGAGTCTATTGAAGATCAATTGATTAAACAGGTGGAATCGGGTGTAGCTCCTGCTCGGCTGGAACGAAAACCTGCACCCACACCGGCCTTTTCCGGATAAGATTGGACACGCCTGAAATAGAGCTTATGGTGGAATGTTCAAGTCTGTAGAGGTCAACCGGTTTTGCTGATTAATTGGCACCGATAACTGATCAAAAATCCACACCGATAGGTTTTCCCGATTGAGTCCGCTGCGGGAGCGGCCGAGAAGGGTCTTTGTTCGGTACGAGAGCGGCCTCTAGAGGCGAAATAAAAACCATCGCTGACAAATTTTGTTGTGGTGTTTGAAGTGTTTTTTTTTTTTGTTGTTTTGTTTTTCCATTTTGTTATTTGGAGTGTTTCTTTTTTGGTTCAGTTTAGATGTATATCTTCTAGTTCATTAAATCTTTATTATTAGCAGTATTTTACTGCTCTGTTTTCATTCAGTATCAATTTTTTTTTTTTTAAACTGTCAGTTGATTAATCGGTTATCGGCAGGTACCGCCCAACTTAGTTATCAGTATCGGTAAAATCCGCTATCGGTCGACCTCTAGAAGACTGCGTTTTCAGTAGTAAGACAAATGTGTACACCAAGTGAGGTGTGGGACAGAGTATGGATATTTGTGCTGTATTACACCGAGGCACAAATCCTTTTTACACACTTGAGAGTTGGCGAGAGTGTGAGGCTTGCTCACAGCTGTGTCTGGGGTAGAGCTCCTGCTCAGCCTCTTCTCGACTGATCTCGTCTGCCCCTCCGCAGAAATGTGGAACCTCTGGCTGTGACACAGATGTGCGAAGACGCCGTACAGATGCTGGAAACAGTAGTGTAGAGATTATAGAGATTCCACACTCTTGCGCTACTGTGTGCACATCCGTCTCCCTCTCCTGTCCCGGCTGTCTCTTCATGTTTGACCTGTGGAAATATAACACTTTACTGTACCTCAGCTGGTCTTCATAAGGCGTACTGAATGTGTGTTTTAGTGTGCTCTTTTAACTTGAGTCATGCAGTCTTTATTAGTCTTTATTTGCTTAGCTGACGGTTTTTCTGTGATGTTTCAAGTGAAGTATGTGTTACCCATGAAAGGCAGTCGGTAAAGAAAGCACAGCGGGCGGGAGCGGGGTATTATGGGTAACGGCTGAGGTTCGGAGTGCTAGGTGAGCTAGGAGAGCTAGGAGCATGTGCTTTTTTTTTTTTTTTTCTTCTCGATCGACTTCCTGTGTTGTAGAGCAGTGGTCACCAACCCTGTTGCTTGAGATCTGCCTTCCTGCAGGTTTCGTCTGCAACCCAAACCTAACACCTCTTTTAGTTGATCAAGACCTGCTTAAGGCCATGATTGGATGGTCAGGTGGGCACGATTATGGTTGGAACTAAAGTCTTCACGAAGGTAGATCTCCGGGAACAGGGTTGGTGCGCACTGCTGTAGAGAATATCTGGATTTCCTATCCATTTTTTTTTCCATGCACATCATATCATTCCACTATTTTAAAAAATATATATATATATATAACATAAAATATAGCAGCTTCGTTTAGACCACCACCTGACCGTTTTCACTCTGCTCTTCTCTTTAACAGGGAAATAAGAAACTGTGTCCACAGTGCAACACCATCACATCACCAGGAGACCTCCGACGCGTGTATTTGTGAACGAGTCACCGTCAGCGTCCAGATTCTTCCCCCTTTATCCTTTTTGTTTTGTTTTGTTTTGTTTTGTTTGTTTGTTTGTTTTTCGGGTCAGTTCTGTTCTGGTGGATTTCCGTTTCCTTGTCCAGACTGAGAGTCTTGTGCCGATATTAACAAGGAGCATCTGATGTAGCAGCAAACTGCACAGGGACTTGTAAGGACTATGTACAGACTCAGTACTTCCCTGTAAGTGAGAAGCTCCTCCCACTTCTTGCCCAGCCTCGGACTCTGCCCCCTTGTGGTGCTCCATGTTATGGTGCAGGTCCATAAACGCTGCTGCCCACTTCCCCGCTTCGCTTTGACACACGTCCTCTGTCTGCTACGATGGAGTGTGTGTTCGTGTGTGTCTGTGTGTGCATGTTGGTGGGATCTCTCTCTCAGCAAGGCCACAGAGTTAGTCTTCAGCCGAGACAGCCCTCCATCCCGGCAGGGACTTGAAAGAAAAAAAAACAACAACAAAAAAAAAAAACTGATAATAGTTTAGCCTCCACCCTTCTGGCCCTTCCATCCCTTTCTTCAAACTGTCATTGTGTTCTCTCTCTCTCTCTCTCTCTCTCTCTCTCTCTCTCTCTCTCTCTCACACTCTCTCGCTCTCTCTCACTCTCTCTCCCTCTCTCCCCCTCCCAACTTTTCACTTCTTTTGTGGTGTTCTAGTGACGTCAACCAAATTCAATGAACCAGTGCAAGCACATGTATTATAGTCTTGTATGTTTACGGTGTTGTGAGTAAATGACATAGAGAACACACTTGTATACACACGCATAACATGCGCACACACTCAAAAAAACAAAACAAAACGAAAAAAAAAAGACAAGTATATATTGCTAAAGTCCAGTTTTAGTTGGGGCCGGGGGGTGGGCGGGGGAGGTCGGGGCTGATGTTTCAATCTTTGTGGAAAAAGAAATCCCTCTGTATTTTTAAACGGATGTTGTTGTCTTGAGGTTGAAGTTGTATTTCATTGTACAGGAAGAAATTTAATAATATTAATAATGAAGTACTCAAACTAGGCTTTAAAGGGTTTAGGCTGTACGTTGTTTTTTTGTTTGTTTGTTTGTTTGTTTGTTTGTTTTCAACTCTGATATACGGTATAAACTGTAGATTCATATCTAAAGTAAAGGGAGCTCATCTCTTTTTTTTTTTTTTTCTGCCTTTTTTTTTTTTTTTTTAAATATATTGGAAAAACTGATTTTAATTTCCTGTTAACCATCCGGAAGATGCTTTCACGTGACGACAGAAATCATTGAAGAGGGATGAAGGAAAAAAAAAAAAAAAACTTGATTGTCATTTGATGTGAGTTTGTTGCAAGCAGACACCTGAGCAGGTGTAATTCTGTTCTTCCTTTCCAAGATGGGCTTATGTGAATGTTTTCACAACAAAAAAAAGAGAGAAAAAAAGCGCCCTTGTTCTGGGATATGTTCAGCCCCCATTGTGGAAGACAATGATGATGAATGATTTCTTTTCCTTTCTTCCTACAAGAAATATAGGACTGGATGATTGACAGATGGCCTGGTCCCTCCGCACTCTTCAGGAGTGAGATGGTGTACTTTTGTATTTGTACAACTATATATGCTGTGATTTTTTTTTTTCCTTTCTCTTTTCTGTATTGATGTAAGCGAGGGGGCGGGGGGAGGGGGGGGTTAAAGAATTCAAGAAAAGGAAGCAAACCGCTGAACCCAGTCCCACAATAAATGGTCAAATTTTGCAAATTTTTTTTTTTTTTTTTTTTTTTTTAATCATTTACACCATTAGCTGAGAGATTAATGGCTGTCTCCATCAATTCTGTAAATAAACCAATTTTCAAATTTGACATTTGGAGTTACCAAGCTTAATAGAAGACGAGGCTTTCCATAACAGATTATTGATCAGAGATGAAGACCCCCTTTTTAAATTTCTTTTTTTTTGGAGGAAAAAAAAAAAAAAAAAAGGTCCTGTCCCGGTAATTAAAAAAAAAAAAAAAAAAAAAAATGCACAAGACAATTGTGTGAGCCAATCTGTGTCCTTGTATAATTCTTGGAAATGGTACGTGTCTTACCCGTTTGTAAACTTCATTTGACGGTAATTAAATGATTGTACATCTGAACCAACTGTCCTGTGCTGGCCTCCTTCCCAGATCTGTTGCTAATTACCGGTGCTGATGTCTTCTCTCAAACGGAGCCAAGCACCTGGACAAGCTCTCGTTCTTTCGGAAGTATCTGTTTCGTTTGAGAGATTTTACTCCGCTTTCCAAAAGGTGTTCGAATAGGCTGCTGATGATGAACCAAGACCTGGGATGAAGAAAGGCAGGCATGGGGGAGCGTTATGTAATTAATAATAATGCTAATTAAGGCTTATTGATTAACCAGGGCGCATGGTGCTACAGCAGGTAGTATTGCCATTTCACATCTCCAGTGTCACTGGGCCGTGTGGTTTCACATGTTCTCCCCAGGTTCTCGGTTTTCCTCTCACCTGCTGGAAGGATGGAGAATTGACTAGTCTACGTTGACCCAGAGTATGTGAATGAGTCTGTCCCTTCTCCTAGGGTAGGTTCTAGATTCACTGTGACCTTAACCAGGTTCAAGAACTTCCTGCAAATGTATGAACGATTCCAAGTGAGGAGAACGCCACACCACCTCTAGATACATTTCAAAATGCGTGCGATATCGCTGAAGAAAAGTGCATCGTGTCTAACGAAGATATTTATAGTTCTCGAGCAAGACAAATCCTCCACTTCTTCATTTACTTTCTCCACACACATATCTGTAATCCAATACTTGTGAAATAGTGTATAAGACCGGCATTAGATCAAGCTCTTGAACAAAATGGCTGCAGCCCAAATACATATAGTTTATTATCCTCTCCATCTTGTCCTCCCCCTGTTCCTAGAGATGAAAGGTTAGGCAATCGTGTTAGCATTG
>NC_030422.2:4949030-5014030 GCF_001660625.3 Ictalurus punctatus | reverse complement strand
CCAAACCCAAATGAGACAGTTCTGTTCATTAAGATATCATGGTCGACAGTTTCGAATGATTTTTAGAGATCAACAAAGAGTGCAGCAGGGGGCAGCTGTGAGAGAGCTGTGTTCTGGCCTGAACCCTGACTGCTGAGGCTGAAGAATGTTGATATACTGTTGTTGATGACAGCAGGTTATTGTGAATGAACTAAAGACTAATATTTTAGCTGTGTGTAGGAGCTTAGAAATGAGCTTATAATAATTTGTTACATCAGCTGGGTCTCCACATTTATGGAGGGGCATGACATGGGTAGTTTTTTCCCCCCCCCTTCAATACATGAGACAAATGTTAAGTGAAATGCAGTGATACCGTATTCAATATGACTCCCCTTGCTCTCAGAACAGTCTTCGTCATGGCCTGGAATCCAGAAGATGTTGGAAATATTCCTTTGAGATTCTGGTCCATGTTGACATGATTGCATCATACAGTATAACCGCTACAGATTTGTCAGCTGCACATTCAAACCGTGAATCTCCCGTTGTACCACATCCCAAAGGTGCTCGGTTGGATTCAGATCTGGTGGTTAAGAAGTCCACTGAAGAAGAGTCTCTTCTTTGAAGTTCAAATGGATGCAAATTTTAGCGTGCCCTCCAGAATGAGTAGGAGCCTCTGTTATAATGAAATAAACATGCGGGATAATATTCACTTTGGTATTCAAATACATCGCACTGTGGGAGAATTTCACAGAGAAAAGTCTTCCAACAAAATGTTTGAACAGACGCTGTAAACTTGAATTTTTTAGAAACAAATCATTCTTTTTTTTTTTTTGTCAGGTAAAATGATACTTAGGGATCTTCCTAAATTCCTAAAGTTCCTAAAGTTGTCAGACGAGGAGGGAAACTATCAGATCTCTGAGGTCTTTCTCCTCACCTGTTCTCAGTTTATGTTTAGCTTTAATAGAAACATGGGTGAGAGATCTGCAACCACAACTACAGCAACAAAACCACACTGTACTGTTTTATTAAATTAACTTTCGAGGACTGGCTTTGAGAAACGACCGAGCCCGAGCCTTTGAGATTTCCGTAGACGCGTCATAGTGAAATGCATCTAATGTTTGTCTTTTCACGACGTATTCACTAGTTCATTCTTATAAGGGGATCAGAAGATATCAACTGGGCTTTGTTGATCAAATCCGTATCAGACGCCGGTCATTAAGAAGACATGTAACACTGTGAGGTAGAAGTGTTACTATTTACACTAAATTTATGGTTTCACGACAGTTCTTTCAAAAAGAAGAACATCATGTGTGAATATGACAGATATGTGTAAATATATGAGCTATATGTTGATTTAATACATTCTTAGAAAATGGGTTCTTTCAGGTGTTCTTGGTATAGTTCTAGTTCAGAAGACTCTTATGGGAAATACTGTTATGGACCTTTAAGGATTCCCCCATTGGACCAAATGAAATACAATGAATGATTCTACTTAGTCCCCTTTTTTTTTGGTATGTAACTTAGGGTCCATAAGTCTGAGACCGCTAAAGCAAATGCTTCTATTTTGCAAGCTTTACAAACTGAATACAAACATATTTCATTACGGATCATATTAAAAGTAACAAATTGAACAGAATATTTACACGGATTTGAAAATTTCTTCATATTTCGTATGTCTCCCGTTTGCTTTAAGGACAGTCTGCACTCAGGCTTGTGTAAAACCTGGTGGTCCATGTTAGATCAGAACCACGTGCGCCAATAGAAGCGATCAGAAAATCTGACCTTTTGTCCAAAACAGTTATATAAACAATATCATTAATCTGCTTACGGTTAAACAGGGACCTAGAAATTGTGCAGCATCTGGATTATTAAATAAATATTCAAGATTTTGATACCTTGCTTTCTTTGTGTAAAATATCACAAAAATTCTAAAAACTACCGTCTCGGCATTGTGTGCGTGGAGCTTGCGTGTTCTCCCTGTGCTTTGGGGGTTTCCTCCGGGTACTCCGGTTTCCTCCACCAGTCCAAACACATGCTCTGTAACCTGACTGGCATGTCCAAAATGTTCATAATGTGTGAATAGGTGTGCAAATGTTCCCTATGATGGGTTGGCACTAGGGTGTCCCTAGGCTAGGCTCTAGTCTCCCCTGCAACCCTGTGTAGAATAAGCAGTATGGAAAATAGTTTTGGAAGCTAAGAACACTAAAGAATCCAATAATAAATCCCTTAAAGAACCACTGAAGAACCCATTGAAGATCAACTCATACTAAGAGAATTAAATAGGAAGTCACATAATGAATACAGTGTCATTTTAACCTGCTTGTGCTAGAGCAGTGGTCACCAACCATGTTCCTGGAGATCTACCTTCCCGAAGACTTTAGTTCCAACTATAACTACACCCACCTGACCACTAATCATTACCTTATGAAGTTCTTTTTGCTTGAATTTTGCTTGGAGCAGAAACCTGCAGGAAAGTAGATTTCAAGGAAGAGGGTTGGTGATCCCTGTGCTCGAGCATGAGAATGTCTTGGCCTGGAGAACTACGCTTGCAGTAAAGGACACGGACCACATGGGGTCGCTCAATACCAAGCCAACACGCGAGAAAATCCTCTCCAGTGACATCTGTTGAAATTAGAAAAGTTATGCTGTTGAAGATGATGTTTTGAGATAAATAACAGTGTGTAGTATTTGAATATAGTATATCCATCCATCCATCTTCTATACCGCTTTATCCTTTTCAGGGTCACGGGGAAACCTGGAGTCTATCCCAGGGAGCATGGGGCACAAGGCAGGGTACACCCTGGACAGGGTGCCAGTCCATCGCAGGGCACAATCACATACACACTCACACACCCATTCATACACTACGGACACTTTACACACGCCAATCATGCATGTCTTTAGACTGGGGGAGGAAACCGGAGTACCCGGAGGAAACCCCCGCAGCACGGGGAGAACATGCAAATTCCGCTCACACAGGGCCACGGTGGGAATCGAACCCCCGACCCTGGAGGTGTGAGGCGAACGTGCTAACCACTACAGCCACATACTTGAAATTATATATTGAAATAGTATTTTTGGAACAAAATATTTACAGGGATGGATGATTCATTATTCATATTTGCTTAATCTCCAAAGTGAATTGTAATCCTCTTGCTGCTGGCGTCACATACACACAGCATTCAGTCAACTGGGGGGCTTTCACCCCTGCAACCTGTTCTCACCATTATACTGTACAAGCTGCTTCATCTAAACCACTCATCACCTCAACTTTCATCTTTTCTCTGCCTTAGGCCACATACTAGTCCTTTGTGTGTGTGTGTGTGTGTGTGTGTGTGTGTGTGTGTGTGTGTGTGTGTGTGTGTGTGTGTGAGAGAGAGAGAGAGAGAGAGAGCGAGAGAGAGAGAGAGAGAGAGAGAGAGAGAGAGAGAGAGAGAGATGCCTTTAACGTTATTGTTCCCCTACTTTTAGATCTCACCGGTGAAGGTGAAGGGGGTCTTGCCAAAGTCCCACATTTGACTCATCAGCCCTGCCAAACAGGCATGAGAAGCTATTACACAAGTAAAATATTTAATTACGCCAACACTAACTGATCTAAATGTTGTGCCTTAAGGAGACTGTGTGTACACACATGCGTTCTCCCACAGTCCCAGAGGGCTAATATTGTTTTATCCAAATCACTGGTGTCCTTCTTTTTGTCACTGTAAACACACGTAGCTGTTTGAACATCTTCCATATCGTGAGTGATACGCACATTCACGTAACACGACGTTTGTTTTTCTTTGCCAGTGGATGTAGCCTGGACCAGCTCATGTTTACTTTTCTTACTCTTTCTTACTCAGAAGCGCTAACTTAATCAATTCAGCCATGCCTCTGAATTGAGCCCGAGTAGGGATATTTCAGCCTAATTGGGTTATTATGCCCCTTCTTGGCTACGCTAATCTGCTCTCAAAGGTGGACTTTGGTATGTTTAAGGGGTAGAGTCTTCGAATACTACTGTGAAGGAGATTTATTACAACTGTGAGCAAACATCACATGTATGTTCCAGCAAACAGCAGCACAGTGCGTAGTTAAAAATGGCTTTGGTCTAAACTGCTCATAGCACTAAACCAACAGAGCGAGAAGCTCCTCGTTATGTTAAAGCAGTGTACACATATAAACACCGTGAGCTTGTAATGAGCGCATACAAACGACTCGACAAACAGCTTAAGGCCTTGACTGACAGGTCGGTGGGTTTTTGAGGTGCTTGGCTACTTATGCAGAGGCTAAGTCATCAGAAGGATGTATTCATTGGATCTTCATGTCCAGCAGGTGGTTGACTGTTACACGACTACAGTTGGGCTATATTTGTAAGATCCCTGGGCTTCACATGAAACAAATAGTCCAATAGCAGTGCCTTATATTGATTAGATTCGCACATCTTGTTAAATATTGCCAAGCTGAACACAGCACTGGTATTTCTACATTACATGATGACAATTGTAGGGTCCATTGGGCCAAATCTTCATTGACTAAGATGGAACAGTCGGTCGTTCTGCTTTGACAAAATCACTGGACATCAATCTCCTAGGAAACTTGGTCAGGGCATGAGGTGAAGCACCAAGTCAGTGGTAGATTGGTCTGACAGGGACAGGATTGGGGCTATTATTAGGAACGATAAGGGGCATAAGAAATGTCACACGAGACAAATTTCTCTCTAGTTGTTTGAGTACGGATTTCCTCCAATGCGACTTGGTGTTCCATAATGATACAGTTGTGTGTTTACTTGTAAAATAGAGCGAAGGGTTAAATAGGTTAATGGTTAGTTTGCATTGCGTCTCCAAAACCCCGTGCTTCAGGGGTTTCCTCTGGGTATTCTGGTTTCCTCCACCAGTCCAAAGACGTGCGTTGTAGGCTAACTGGCATTTCCAAATTGTCCGTCGTGTGTGAACGTGTGTGCGATTGTACTCTGTGACGGGTTGGCACCTCGTCCAGGGTGTCCCCCCCGCCCTGTGCCCAGAGTTCTATGGGATACCTCCAGGCTCCTCCATGACACTGCGGTATGGAAAATGGATGGATGGATGGATGGATGAGGTTCTCTATTGCTATTGATAATGAGTTTTGAATAATTTCATGAAATCTGGTAGGACTGTCAATGTAAGTATACACCAGCATGATCTCAGGTGGCTTTCCATAAGAGGCGAACTACTCCTTTACTGTAATATGCTAACAGTAGGAGGCTCAATAAGATAAAGATACACCTTTCTGTCTTATATACAGATAAAAACAGATTTCCTATAGACACGTAAAGACAAAAAAGGAACTGCTCTTAATAGCTGCGATGGTGGTGTGAACGGTGTGTCCTCTGGCTTCATGTCCTAATGATCGTCAGAAGGATTCCAACAGACGGTGGTTAAACTGCGGAGAAAGAGAGCTGGGTGAGGGACAGAGTAGCCGTTCTGTCTTCGGACAGGTCAAGGGGTCTGCGGAAAAGGAGGGAAGGATGTAGGCTTGTTCTGCTCTCTGTTATCACAGACAACAGTGAGCTGATCCCTACAGTCAATACAGATTGAACAGGAAGGTGTTGACCATCCCTCTAATCCTTCACCCCTACTAGAAGATCCATTGTTACCAGTGATCTATGACATAGTTTTACTATCTTCTCTCACATACAGTTGTGCTCATAAATTTACATTACAGCCGCATTTGGCAGACGTCCTTATCCAGAGCGACTTACAATTATCTCATTTATACATCTGAGCAGTTAAGAGCCTTGCTCAAGGGTCCAGCAGTGGCAGCTTGGCAGTGCTGGGGTTTGAACTCATATAATGAACTACTATAATATATATATAAAAAAGAGGGATCATTAAAATAGTCTCCCAGACATGCAATGTCTCCCAGAAGACAAAATAATAACAATTTACACGGATCATCCTGTTCAAAAGTTTACACCCCCCTGGCTCTTAATGCATCGTGTCGCCTTCCTGAGCATCAGTGAATGTTTGCACCTTATGTAATAGTCATGTACGAGTCCCTCAGTGTGAAAAGACGGATCTGAACATCACATAGCCGCTGCTGGAAAGGGGTCAAATATGCAGAAGATGCTGGAAAAGTAAAGAATGTGCCGGACCTGGAGGATTTTTCTGAAGAACAGTGGGTAGTTTAACTGCTCAGGACAAACAATGGACTCGTGCAGAACTCTCACAGAACATAAACACAGTCGTGGATCATCCATGCAACGACACACGGGATTAAGAATCGAGCGCGTGTAAACTTTTGGAACTGGTTTGTTTGTGTAAATTCAGTTATTATTGTGTCGTGTGGACTATACAGTATGTAAACATCTGTTATGTAAAATGGTTTATTCAGGGCAGGACTAAATAAAAAAAAGCAGTGCAATTATAAAGACTCCTCTTATTATTATTATTATTTTATTTATTTATTTATTTTTAAGTATTAACATTTTGCAGCTTCTGCAATGAGCATGTAAACTTATGACCTATGCAATAGTGTCCACCAGAGGGGAGCAGACCCAGAGCACACTGTCTAAGATGAGGCTGGATGGGGTTTAATTTTCCCTTATCTGAACTCCAAATAATTAGGATGTATCATTTTACAGTAACTGTAGCAGTATTTCCCATCACTACTACACAATGTATGTCCATCTAATGCATGCCAATGCTTCAGTGCTTCCACTATTGCTATTTACTATTCCCGTTACTACCATGCAGCGGCAGGCAGTTGTGAAAATCACCCCCCCCACTTTAAAATGAAAAAAGACAGCGGTGTGTGCTGCCAGAGGCAAGTATGACTCACCTGTGCAAATAGATCTGCAGGACCGGTTTTAAATCCGCCATAGTGTTTCTCTTCAACCGACTACCTCCTGTATACAGTGCTGCCTCTTTCTAAACACACCATGTGAACCATTTTCCCCTTAAGAACTCTACTCAGTGCTTATTCTATTCCTTGTCCTATGGATACTGGAGTAAAGTTGAGAGTCAATATACTGTAATCCATGCCATTTTGATAAGATCAGTCAGATCTCATACTGCATAAATAAATGTTTTCCTTGCAGGGTAAATATGGGAACTTCTGAGCATGGGAATGCTACAAAACCAGGATGTAAAACAGGACATATATGTATCCGCTTTCATGATTACGTCTCGCAGCTTCACCTGCACTGTCAGTAATCACTGATAGTGCATTCACCTTCTTTCATGACCAGTAGGCACGTTACACCACAGTGCCGCCGAATTCTCAGGTCAGTAGTTCTGTCTGCAAAGCAGATCATAGGTTCTCAATGCTCTGACTTTAATATGCTATATTTTCTATATGCTCCATATAGCCTAACTCTAATAAACAGATTAAATACCCGCTGTTGTTTAACAAAGAAAAAACGTAGGCATTGATGTGATGAGTTGCTCTGTTAGCAGGTGTTTATTTAACATTTATGGAAGGAGTCTCGAGTAGGACTGCTTCGTAACAGCACTTCCTGCTTTCTTGGTTGTTACCAGGAAACCAGGAAGTGCAAAGTACTCTGTCCTGATGCCATAAATAACCATACATGTTACTTACTCTTACAAAGTGCTCATACTAGACACTCCTTTCCTAAACCGATACAATACAATAAATAAAATACAATAAGCTGTATTTTTTTTTATTTTTCTGTCTGATTCATTTCATAACAAAGAAAAAAGATGTGGAAGGAATGACCGTTTATAGCTGCTATAAGATCTGAAATATAACGATAAAGGAAATAGCTTGTTTCGTGGATGATCCACACCATTAAATGTAACTATAAACGGATTTAAAAAAAAAACAAAAGACATATCTTTCTTTATTAAATAAATACAAGGAAGAAAACACTTCAAGGTGTGCTGTAATTGTGAAAGAATCAACTCACACTACCCCATCGGTGATTATTTTCCTACCCATCATATATTTTATCGTAGCATTATATTCCGGATCTTAACAGGAAGGACTTTTTACTGTATTGCTGCAGTGATGGATGCAAAGCTGGATGAAACTCTATAAGTATAAAAGCAGCTTTAGTGAGACTTTCTCCCATGTCTGTTTCATCGTTATACCATTATCATTCGCGTATAACGATTGCAATTTGATACTTACCTACAGTCAGCAGAATCAACAGCGGCCCTTTGGCTAACATTAGCCAATTTACTCAATTTAGAGTAAACACTTGCTCTGTTGCTGGAGAGAAAGAAAGAAAAAAAAGATTTTAAAAAAGGCTGCAATATTCCTTTACCTGTTTGCAGTCCTCGGAGCAGATCCTACTCTTAATATTATAACGTATCTTTCAAATCAGTAGTTAAACATACCCTGATGGCACACTTGTGCTGCTATTAATAGTTTTACACAAATGATCTCGCTATTCAGACCCTGAAAACTCCTGCTGTTTAAAATAAAAAATAAAAAAATAAAAAATGCATTCACGTGTCATTCTTCTGATCAAAAGGTTCAGGAAACTTGTTTTTATCAGTAATGGTTTCTCACGTCAGTGGAATGAGGAACGCGGCCTGAAACTCTGCCTGCCTCCTTATACCGTGTGTGTGTAGGATTTTGATGTGGTGCTGGACAATAGGCGATTTAGAGATTTCCTGTCGTAGAGTGTCATATGATTTGTCCTCGGGCCATTTTGCTTAAGAAGTCTTTGTCGATGCTTCACTGTGCTGGAAACTATACTTCCCATAGTGCCATAATTCCCTTTGTGCCACCTCTTGAATGTTGGGATTGCAAGCCTTTTGTGCCATGATTTACACAGGTAGCGCTCAGGCTCCGGTGACCTATGCTTGATGTGTGCAAAGTCACCTGTGCATCGGATATGGCCGAACTCGCTTTTAGTGCTTCTCGCTGACAGGGAAGTGTGCATTGTGAGGGACGGGGCCTTTTGTCTGCTACCACAAAGAGTAAATTTCAAACATCCATTTGCGTTTCTGGTATGACTTAAAGGGCACGGACATAAAATTACAGCGGGAAGAACGCGATTGGACAAACGTCTCTCCTGTCTCCTTTCCAAACCCAGTCCTATTTGCCTGCACATAAAAGACTGGAGCTATTAAAGGAGCACGGTTAAGGGCTATATTAAGCAGGGCGCACAAAAGGGCAATGAAGGCAGGAGCACAAGCCAAAAAGGCTGCAGGCGTGGTTCTCTAGTTAATCAGGGAGATAGAGATGTGAATGGGATGTGTGGTGTGTTCTCATGGTTGGGTGTTAGGTTCTATAGTTCAGGCATGTTGTTTATTTCCTGCATGTCAGTATGCTTGTTCTCGCTTGAGCAGGTTAGACATGATAGCAGATCAGCAAACGTGACACAGAGTATCACTGCCATCTTGATTTGCTAGCAAAAATGGCAGCGTGTAGTGTGTGTGGATACATTAAAGTAAAGCTGAAAGTTTTATTGATCTAAGAATGAACGAGAGAAAGAAAGAAAGAAAGAAAGAAAGACGCATGAGAAAAGCAAGGTCTATTGAGAAGACATCAAACAGCACTCTTGGGGCCTTCGTCCTGCAGGACTGGTTTTCGACACTTCGTCCTTTTCAAAAGCTGCCGCAAGCCCCAACCACAGCACCACATTAATCTTCTGAACATTGTCATCCGTGAATCGCACTTTGCCCATTACCCACTTTCACATGCAATCATCGTCATCATGATTTCTAGGTCTTCTGAAAATCCTGTAGGGTTCCTTTGTAAGGTTCCTTTCATTTTCAGATGGCAACGCTGGGTGGCCAGAGGACCTCCTCCAGGTTAGCTGGGTCCTGCCTTTGATGTGGGAGTTCTGCTCATGCTTGTTAGGAGCTGAAGACCCTGGAAGAGCTCTCCATTCTCTCCTTACCTTCACAAAGCCTGCCCTTCTTCTGTAGGGTCGGCCCAGTAACACGATCCCGGAGTTCGTCTGAGTGATGTGGCCTGATCATGCATTACAGCAATGACAGATTGTGGAGGGCACCTGATCAAAACACCTTCATGGCAAGCACTTCTCAATATCAGAGGCGTTCAAAAATGTAGAGGAATCGCCAGTGCCAATGAGTTTTTCGAAAATGTGTTTTCGAACATGACTCGCACGAGTTAGGAACTGTCATGCTTGTATAGACAGGGATTTAGAGTAACAAGAGGTACTTGATTTGGGTTGGGGTGGGTGGTGTGAATTTTTGCTGGAGCTGTTGCTTGTCTGGTCTTTAAACCATTTATATATGTTTGAACCTGACAGCACTGACTGGTACAAGACAGCAAGGAGCATTTTTAATGCCTTTATAATTATCCTTACTATTAAAATGGTTTGTAAAGTGTTAGATTTGACACTTGTTTTCATTTATTTTCTCTTTGTGCTGTTTCAGATGATTTCCACATGCCTGTTAATTTTCTGTGCCACAGGGGTCTGTCTACACAGGCCACAATCACACACTACTGATGATTTAGACGTGCCAATCAGCCTAAAATGCATGTCTTTGGACTGGTAGAGGAAACCCCCAAAGCACAGGGAGAACATGCAAACTCCACACACGCAGTGCAGAGGCTGGAATCAAACCTCCAACACCGGAGTTGTGAGGCAACCATGCTAACCACTAAGCCACCGTTCCCCTCGCGTGTAATTCCTCATAAATAACTGATTAACTTGGTAGCTAAGGAAAATGTACATCCACAGAGTTCATTTCATGTTAATGAAAACACTCTCCGTTTACCTTGACAGTAAGTGACGGCGCTGTATCAGCTGCATCTATCGAGCGGAAGAAGAAAGAAAGAAAAAAAACAGAAAAAGGCGAGCGATTACTAACCTGATATGGAGGGGAAGGGGGTGGAGTTTGCAGGATGTCAGTTAATAGTAGAGAGTTCAAAACACCTGCACAGCTCATTTCGGATTCACGTGTCGATTGGGTCATCTTCCGTTTTTACTGCTGGGAAAAGGAATACCCTTTTCATGTATTTTTCTGTCACAATTGATTGTACAAGCATACTCCTGCTCCATGGGAAAATTAGGACTTCCTACGCAAAAATGCGTAAACGTTCTCAGGTCTGATGATTAAAATAGAAGTTGAGTATGTCTGCATTTGTGTAGGTGTTCCAAGCTCTCGGATATGACCTGACACTCTCTCGATGTGTCTCTTTGTCGGGGGGTTTGGTGGCTTAGTGGCTAGCACATTCGCCTCCTGCCTCCAGGTTCAAATCCTGCCTCTGCGCATGGATTTTGCATGTTCTCTCTGTGATACAGTGGTTTCCTCCAGGTACTCTGGTTTCCTCCCCCATTCCAAAGACAAGCATTACGGGCTGATCAGCGTTTTAGAATTGTCCATAGTGTGTGAACGTTGTTCCCTGCGAAAGGTTAGAACCCTGTCCAAGGTGTACCTCAGCTTATTCCCTGGGATAGGTTCCAGGCTCCCCCTGTGACTCTGTATAGGATAAGCAGCACGGAAACCGGATAGATGTTTTGGTACTGCACAATGTATACACAATACATCTTGTTGTTTCATGCTGTTTACGTTAGTCACACTTAATTTCCCTCAGCCTTAAAGTAATCTAGATTATTGCTGTTGTTGTTGTTGTTGTTGTTGTTGTTTTTTCTTCTCACAATAGAATTGCATTCCACAGTGTTTTCTTACATTGTGTGTTGTCGCTAAATCAAACAGGTTTTTATTTTACTGCAGTGACACAATCATTTACAGCAGTTACGGAATAATATGCTTCAAAGTAGTGATGATTTTCGAGGTTCAACTTTTAAACTGTATACTGTTATTATCGTATGAAACCGACTTGCGTAAGACTATATTATAATGTTTACACTTTTGCCAACTGACTGATGCCAAACACACTCATAAAGAGAACCTGCATGTCAAGTCAGGTGGCGTTTATTGTCATTCCTCCATATAGCCTGAATACATTGGAATGAAATGTTCGTGCTTAGGAAAGTCTACAATGCAGTGGCACGCTATGTTAGAAAAAAAAAAAAATTACGATAAATACTCAGGACAATACATTCCCAGGAAGTGCACACTGACTTAAAAACAAACAACAGAATAGCATTGGATGGAAAGAACAGGTGCACTAAATCTTTAACTGCACTGTAGTACAATATCACCGAATTGAATTAGACACAGGCAGAGCAGGATGAAGGGAAAATTGCATTGTCTCTGATGACACAGTACAGCCCGTGAGGTAATGCTCTAATTTTAATGTGCTCCCAGCTGACAGCTGACTTCAGGACATGCTGTTCTCAGAAAACAATCTATGCCGGGGTGGTGTAATTACCACCCTGGAGGTGTGAGACAAACCTGTTAACCACTAACCATCTGTATTAATCTATTACAGATGGACTCAAAATCCTTTGCGTAGTGTTGGTATTAATCTAAACCTAATCCTGCGGTGCGAAAATACGGTGTGTCAACGGAGCTGCTGTAATGTTAGCATGTTTAAAGTGATGTTAGCATGAGAGCTAGCACTTTAGCACTCAAATAAAGATAACGTACAGCTATAAAAACATTAGCTAACTAATGAAACATAATTTCATCTCCAGGAACTAGCTAACATTAATTAATTACCATTAATTACTTATACTTTATATATATATATATATATATATATATATATATATATATATATATATATATATATATATATATATATATATATATATATATCTGCATTCTAATGATAAAATGATTAAATGTGCGTGAGTTTTGCTTGGGAATTAGGAATAAGGTTATGCAAAAGAAGGATTAGATCTATAAGTACTTTTTTTTACCTGTAAAAATAAAAATAAAAATAAAAGACCTGCAAGATGATATAAAAATAGCACAGTGTTTATAACATGCACGAGACACTTCTCGATTATTCACCTAAGTATTTACTTTAGACACTCACCTGTGTTCTCTACAAGCTCTACAATAGAGTTCTGATCAAAGCAGCCACATACTTCTGTAGGGAGGTGCAGCCAAGCGATCTGCACTTCCATCACTCTCTTACTGCTAACTTTGGAATTTCGGCTTGGCGTTAGTGACTCACAGAGTCACTGTTTAGTCTTGCAGAACTGCAGGGGATTGTCACTTTTGGAACTGTCAGGCAGCTGTGCAAGTCTGGGCCATGACAGGTGCGTGTGAGTGAGTGTGTCTAGTAGGGAGTTCCTGGATAAAGGCAGTCTGTCAGGTTTATCTGTAGCACACCATAATGCGCTTGTTAAACAGGAGACACCGAGGGGGTCACTCCGCCGCTGTCTGCTCCGAGCCACTTACTCTGTGTTAGAGTAATTGATTGCTGACTTTCTTTCTAGCAGACACAGTTCGAGATAAGGCCTGGTCTTTCCTGGAAAGAACGAGTAGGAACTGACCAATCAGTGAAGAGGGAAACAGCTTTCTATGCATTTAGCACGGATAGCAGTTCAGTACATTTGGACACCTATGTTACTAATTTAGACAGCACACGATGTGACTAATAAGAGGTAGAAATCTAAAGCCAGATTGTGTTCTAGGGCAGAGAGGTAACGCCACAGAGGAATTCTTAGACGATGCATAACACTGGTTTTGTCTTTCACATGCTAGTAGTGCTATGCGAGTATAAATTCATCAGTAGATATTCCAGCCTTGAATACTTTTATAATACTTTTATGCAAATTTTCTCATTGTTATTCTAGTCATCGTGATTAATAGCAAAGGTACAAAGCCAGTGTGAACAACTGACAAGACAAGATATTTGACAGGCGGTACTTTTCTTGGCTAATACACCCAGTACAGATGTGTTCCTGTGTCATGTCGCTGTGTATTTTGGGACCTTGTGTGTGTACTCAGGCCTCAGGGTTGTTGGAAGTTGGTGGTGTTGACAGAGCTATGGCCTCGGGGGAGCACTTGGAGGTAATTATAAGTGAAATGGTGTAGTCAAGCTGAACAGTGCTGGGGTACCTGTTTATCCTTCACATACCTGGTCTTCATACAGAACACTTGCGCTCTCTCTCTCTCTCTCTCTCTCTCTCTCTCTCTCTCTCTGTCTTTGTCTCTCTTTGTCTCTCTCTGTCCAGTGTAGATTTATTGTCATGAAACGAACGTATTAAATGCAAAGTTGCCAGAACCAATAATAATAATAATAATAATAATAATAATAATAATAATAATAATAATAATAGTAATAATAATACATTTATTATAATATCGTCTTTCTGCGCATGTTCTCTCTCCGTGTGAGTTCTCTCCGAGTTCTTCAGTTTCCTCCCAACACGAACCAGTAGACAGACTGGCGACTCTAAATTACTCCTAGGTGTGAATGGGCGTGTGATTGGGAGTGTGTGTGTGTGTGTATCCCATCCAGGGTGTGTCCCTGCTCCTTACCCAGTGTTCCCAGGACAGGCGCCAGATCCTCAACCATAAGCAGGATAAAGCGGTTACTCAACATGAATGAATGAAGGAAGGAAAAATAATTCATAAACTTGCACTGAGCTTTTTGAGATACTGGGAATCAATCAAGCTCAGTAGAAAAAGCCAAGAAAACAACTTTCAACTTCTAATCCCACCCTTAACCCAACGATTTACAGTTGAGACGTGCAAATTTTGTACTAAAACTGACCACATCGTGCGTTCTAATTTTGCCTTTTCGCATCTCTCTCTCGTTCTCTCGCTCACTCACTTCCATTCTCTCACTCCCCAACCTGCACATGATCTTATCATCGACAGGTGTTTCTTTATTAAACAAATTGGAGGTCTCAGGGGCTCAGTATATAATCTTTTGTTGTGTTGTGTCAGATCAGTTGAAGCAGCATGCGAAGCGGTGTGAATCTACACGCAAACAGCGCCCTATCCAGCCAATCCCTATCCACCTCTCTAGCATTGCCTAAAGGCTTCTGACTTTACGGTTGCATGCTCTTCAAATAAATAACATTCAGAGTCTAATGAATTGATCACGGGCACCTGCTTTTCTATGCATGTCTGATTAAAAAAAAAAACAAACATATTTCCAGTTAAAAGTGACTTTATTTTAATCCTGTGTGCATGTTGAAAACCGACACAGAAACCGGCCAAATACAAGATATATGAGGTGATCCAAATAAAATTTCAGTGATACAAAACATGTAAAGAAGGTGTTTATCATTAGCGGTGTGTAAAGCGATGTTAAAAACACCCGTGTTATGTACACTTACATACAGACTCTGTACAGTTAAAACAACTCCTTTCATAGCCAGGGACTGCGTCTGGGTTGTGGTAGAATTATACTTTATTCAGTGTCCGCCATCAGTGTCATGGACTTTTGAGTCTAGGCTACACCAATCTTGTCCAGACAGGTAAAATGATTTTGGGACATGATTTTATATACTGACTAAGAATTGTCATAAATGAAATAACGACGTGTCAAATGTCCTTTTCAGTTTGAGACGGGAACGCGGTGTCATTTTATGGTCCACATATTTCTACTCATCGATAGTTAAAAATGAAAGACAGTTACCCAAGACAATCAACCGCCTTGTCATATATAACCCATAATAACCAAGAGTACTGCCAGTCATCCGATCGACGCTACTGGTTTTTCATTGGTTACTGAATATAGAGTGTTACGGTCAATGAATATGACGTCAAAGAAGAAGTGGCTTCCTGTGGATTGCGCAACAATATGAATACGGTAAGCACAACATATTTCGATCTTTAAAAGTAATTACAATAAGATAATAGAATAATGTTAAGTTTGAATTGGTGATTAAACTAGTATGAGCATATCGTCTAAGCTGCGATAAATTAGCTAGCTAGATTTGTATGGAATTCAATTCATGCCGAAATTACCGAATGTGTCGTGAATCGCTGAATCACGTGAGTGATTGCAGGGACTAAATTGTTTTGGGAATGCTTAAAGAAATGAAATAAATACAAAAATATGGCCTGTCGTTCTTTATTTCATAAACGTGAAACAGTTGGCTGTAGTATAAGTGGAATAAAATACTAAAAAGATGTGTCGTTATTGGAAATTTAGATTGAGAACACTAACTCCACGCCACACTGACCCACCGTTGAATATTTTCCTATAAACACGCCATGTTTTATTCCGTATATATAAGCACTATTGGCTAGAAAATTAATGCTAGCTTTTGCAGCCCCCAGTTAAACATGCAAACATCTTCAAGTCAAGCTCCTGCATTAGACCTGTTCACTTTCTGTTTTCACACACGGTCTCACAGTGCATTGTTTTACAAAAAAAGGACACAGAGAGATTCCACTGCAGCCACATGACTCGGTAATCACTCACGTTTATCAGTTTGTGCACTCACTGGCATCAAGATCTCGATCTGTTCCATGGAAATGTCTGTCTGCGCTGACGGCTTTATCCGCAGGTTAAACAACGGCTAACAATGCTAACCAAGCAGTGAATGCTGCCCTTTATCAGCCAGACAAGATGCTACAGGTAGATTACATAAAGCAATCCAGCCAATACCAGACTGGTATTTGAAGCAAGTGGAATTCCCAGTTCATTGGTTGACCTTATGGGTAAATACTGAATTTCTAGACTGAATGTTGACAGACTTTTATTGTCGCACATAACTTTCACTTTGGAAAGCTTTTGTTTGTCGAACATTATTGCTTCCAGAAAGAGTGTATTGCTAATATTCTGCATTGTGGCCTAGGTTACTTTGATTTGTCATTGGAAAAAAATGTTCATACGCTAGTCAAAACTGATACACAAACCAATGCGCTGGCAGAAACACTAAAAATCAGAATAGTTGTGTAATGAACAAACACCCATTCTCCTCCATAAGTCATCAGCAGGGGTGTGTAGGAAAGAGAAAGCCCAGACCGGTGCAGGAAACTGTACTGGAAAAATAATGCTGAATTTCCTGGTTGCACAATTGCACCATTTGACAGTTATAGAAGGGAAATTATTTATAATTGCACTATTCGTTGTCACTCAGATGAGGATGGGTTCCCTCTGGAGTTTGGTTCATCTCAAGGGTTCTTCCTCACCATTATTGCTTCTGGCTTCCTTGTTAATGATGGCTTCCTTCATAGAGACTGTGAATGTTAAAGCACAGATTTGTAGTATGTAGTGAGGGCATAGTTTAAGGATTTTTTTTTTTTGAAGGACTCCAGGATGACTATCTTCATCCCTGGCTCTGTGTTGGGTTTGAGGTTTGTCAAATAGTGGGGTTTAAATGTGGCGACCACAGGAGGGTGCTCTCTCCACTCTGAACACCAGAAACCTTTCAAAACACACTGTAAGGATGGTAGAAGTCAGGTGGAGAGGGTTTTTTTTTTTTTTTCCTGTATACGTGATTTACTTTAGATCAATAATGCAAAATGCTAATATAATAATAATTAACAATTGGCATGTTTGCCTCGCACCTCCAGGGTTGGGGGTTCGAATACGGTGATGGGTTGGCACCCTGTCCATGGTGTTCCACACCTTGTTCCCCAATTTCCGTGGGAAAGGCTCCAGGCTCCCCACGACCCTGTGTAGTATAAGCAATATGGAAAATAGATAAGAAGAAGAAGAAGAAGAAGAAGAAGAAGCAATAAATCAGCATTTTATTATTATATGTATAATTAAAAGTTGTATTAGATTATTATTATAGTCATTCATTATAATAAATAACTCAACATGAAATAACAGCCTATGTAATTCTCAGAATTATTAGCAGTGCATTAATAATCTAATAATATGCCTGCTGAAAAATGACCAGCTACCAGCTGCCAAAACACAGACCTCCTTTGTAAGATGGTAAGTGCTGGTAGAAAGGAAACAAAAGATTTCTACTGGTAGAAAGATTCCTGAATTACTGCACATAATACTACACCTTAGACAAGTGATTTGAAAGAAAATAACACAATAATACGACAATTAGAAAATCAAACAAACATTTACTGATCCATTTAGTCAAGGAATAAGAAACTATTTGACCAGCTGGTAAACATGGGCTACCAGTTTGACCAGCTCAGCCTGGGTTTTGGCAGCTGACCAGAACAAGCTGGGTTTGTTTGTTTGTTTGTTTGTTTTAGCAGGAATATTTAAATAGTACATTACATAACCTATTACATGTATAAAATTACATATTACATATAAAAAGGTGTAAACACTCCATATAGGATGCATGCATAGTTTCATTGCTGTTGCAGAGTAATAGGTAAAAGTAGGCTAGCCCATAGCTGTGGACCAGAGGCATTCTGTGTTCAGTCATTTGATTAAACATAAGTGTTTTTAATTACACTGTGTATAATTATTGTTTACTGGTTCAATATCACTTGGGGATAGGTCGTTATGTGCCTCTTGTATATAAATTACTCTCTAATGACATGTAATGAGCGGATTAACATAGTACATAATGCACGAGAATGTGTGTGTGTGTGTGTGTGTGTGTGTGTGTGTGTGTGTTGGGGGTGGAGGTGTTTGGTAAATGTTTTCATATCTTGGTGGGGACCAAATGTTCCCACAAGAACAGGAATGCTGGACAGTTTCAAGAATTTTGGCTGGTCCCAAACAGGAAAGCCGCTTTTTACTGAAACTCCAGCTTTTATTTTTAAATAAACAAACTAACAAATACATACGTACATACATACGTACATACATACATACATACATACATACATACGTACATACATACATACATACATACATACGTACATACATGCATACATACATACATACGTACATACATACATACATACATACATACGTACATACATGCATACATACGTACATACATACATACATACATACATACGTACATACATACATACATACATACATACATACATACGTACATACATGCATACATACGTACATACATACATACATACATACATACATACATACATACGTACATACATACATACATACATACATACATACGTACATACATGCATACATACATACATACATACATACATACGTACATACATACATACATACATACGTACATACATACGTACGTGCATACGTACATACATACATACATACGTGCATACGTACATACGTACGTGCATACGTACATACATACATGCATACGTACATACGTACATACATACGTACATACATATGTACATACATACATACATACGTACATGCATACATACATACATACATGCATACATACATACGTACATACATACATACATACGTACATGCATACATACGTACATACATACGTGCATACGTACATGCATACGTACATACATACATACATACATACATACATACATACGTACATACATACATACATGCATACATACATACATACATGCATACGTATGTACATACATATATACATATATACATACATACATACATACATACATACCTACATGCATACGTACATACATGCATACATACATACATACATACATACATACGTACATACATACATACATACATACATACATACGTACATACATACATGCATACATACATACATACATACGTACATACGTACATGCATACATACATACATACGTACATACATACATACATACATACATACATACATACATATGTACATACATACATACATACATACATACGTACATGCATACATACATATGTACATACATACATACATACATACATGCGTACGTACATACATACATACATACATACATACATACATGCATACATACATACATACATACGTACATGCATACATACATACATACATACATACATACATACATACATACGTACATGCATACATACATACATACATAAAAGAACCAAAATGTTCCCTTTTGTTTACTGATGTTAGGGGTAAAGTTAGATTTAGGTTACATGTTTTAACAAGCAAGATCCTCAGAAATATTGTGTATGAGACCAAAGTGTGTGTGTGTGTGTGTGAGTGTGTGTGTGTGTGCGTGTGCGTGTGTGTATGTCAGGGGATCAGGGGACCAACAGCACTGATCCATATCAAAGCCCTGGCCAAATAACACATTTAACATCGTTTATAGTGTCCATTTTGTTTGGCGTCATCGTTGGTCATTGCAGGCGGTTCATGCTTGGAGCTTTACATGGAGTGTGTGTGTGTGTGTGTGTGTGTGTGTGTGTGTGTGTGTGTTTGAAGTGTACTCAGTACACGGTGATTCTGCCTCTGCTCGACATCTCAGAGAGAAAATGGCCCGTTACAGTCGCCGTTCCGCCTGCAGTACTTTGATGTCTAGCACAAGCGAAACCTCCTTCCTCTCTTTCTCGGTGTGGAAGCTGGTGAATCCCCGCGGGGCTCCGCTACGTGCCCTAGCCCATGGACGAGACGAGCTGGAGACGAGCCACATACCACACTAACACATTCCCTAAAGCCCCTGTCAGCTCCTTATCCATATATACACTTCTCTGAATATGATATATCATAATTAAGCAGAGATCAGAGATCCAGTGTTCCAGTGTCGTGCACATCGACAGCATTCTCACGCATTGTCCCTCACAGCATGCCGGTGCATTAAATGTAACCACAGAGCGATTAAGTTCGACTGTAAAAAAAAACAACAACAAAACATTTACTGTAGATTTACTGCCAACCTGTAAACAACTATAAAACATATTTACACCAATGTCTTGCATAATATAATATAAACTGCCACATAGTCCAGTGCATTTGCTATTTTGGTTGATGCAGGATGCAATCTGGCAATGAACGCGCAACCATCTGACTTGTAACGCAAAGCCTCCACCACTGCACAGGCTGCTCACACTGACTGTTTTAGTGGAGTTCATCAGAAGTAGAAGTGGTTGTCTCAATGAAGTTGTCTGAGCAAGTTGTGGAGGCTCAGTGGTTAAGGCTCGGGATTACACTACAGGAGGTCATGTGTTCAAGTCCAACTGATGCCATGGGAGGGTTCTTGAGCGAGTCCCTTCAGCATCAGCCAACCTGCTTGCCACCAGTTAATGTGGTTTATTTTATTACTTTATCATATAAAGTATTTACTTCAATAACGATATCTTTGGAAATAATTATATGAAATGTTTCTACATTAAAATATATATATATATATATATATATATATATATATATATATATATATATATATATATATATATATATATATATATATAAAGAGCATTATAAAGAGCATTATAAAGGGGGTATATTATAAAGAGCATTGGGACAACTCTTTGCTTTTTTTTTACCTTTTTTTTTTTTTTTTTTTTTTTTTAAATGTGTGCAGTTTTATAAGTTTTTACTAAGTATCTTGGAGGATCTGCTGGTTCTTCAACTTTGACTGTCGGTTGCTCATCATGTCCTATTAAGTCCCAGCAGACTTCATTACGTCCTCTGTGGTCTGTTACGCAATATGTTGCATTCTTTACTGACATGCAAACATTTTTTCTGTAACATGACATATATATATATTTTTTTTTTTTTTGTCGGAAAAATAAAAGTGGGGGAATGCACTCTAGTTGGACAGGACACCACTCACACCTAGAGACAACTCTTTACAGCCAAGCTGCATGTTTTTGGACAGTGGGAGGAAACCAGAGAACCCGTGATGCTCAGGATTGAACACAGGACCCTCAAACTATGATGCAGCAATGACCCACTATGACACCCATTCATAGTTACAAGTAGTAAAAACACATTAAGACTAGACTTAAAACTAGTAATATACACAACCATAATATATACTATTAATAAAATCATTATCTTTAAATGAAACCCATACATCATGTCTTCATTCATAAGCTCAGAATATCACATCACTCATTGCATGTTATTCATTTCATCCAGGTCTATTCACTCCTTCATGATGTGTGCCAATAATTCAACGCGCTTAACTGTTAGGTTGTCTGATCTTGATGCAGACATCATAATGAATCCACCGAAGGCAATGCCGCTTTAATTGGGCTTTGCCTTAATTGACTTATGAAAAGCTATTTTTAGGAGTGCAAATACTCACCGTCTTTTATGCAAATCCCCAGAAGGCAGCAATATAACAACCAGCACACGTTCATCCACTGACTGAATATGATACCCAATAACCCTGTTACATGTTTAAACTTTTCTTATTGTGATATACACTTGTGAATGGAAAAATAAAAGATCTTATGAACTGTTGGGACTGCTGAAAAATGTGGTCTAACATAAGGTGGAATTATATTTTATAGTGGCATGTAGTGTTTCGTTTTTTTGTTTTTTGTTTTTTTAATGGTTTAAACGATCAAGGTTTGTCGTAGAGAGAATGTGAACGTTGTGGAAAGAAGGTATAAACTGGTGTAAAAAAAAAAAATTTAGATCACGTCACATTTTAGCAATAATATGATTCCAATTTTCCGATTATCCCTCTGCTTTGAGATTGTGGTTGTTTTGTTGTTTTGTAAATTAGGGTTGATAAGCTAATCTGGAATCTGTTCTAAAAATAAACGTGTGCCATTCTCTTTAAATTGGCTGCCGTGTGTGTAAAAGTCAAGTGCATGTCCCGTGTCATCAAGCCTGTGGCTTTACCCTGACAGCAAACTAACGTGCACTGTCACTGACTAGGTATCTGACACACCTACTAAGCTGACATGAAGCAGGGCTTAGTGAATGCTCCTTACTATGTTTATAACACATGTTTTGGCTCCCCATTCAGAGCTGTATTATTTTTCGTAGAAATAATCACATTTCAACCTTGCTGAGTTGAATTTGTTTGCACAGCTTGGCATGATCTATGAAGATGCATGATTATCTGACTTGCAGAATTCCTCAGCTGCTTACCTGACAGATATCTGCTAACGAATCTTGACGGTTGGTACGTCTCTTTTGTTTGAATTGAATAACATGTGCCGGGATTTCACTTTCTGCTATTAATCAGGTTTAATAGCATTGGTGAGCTTGCGTATGTCTTCAACCCCCTTGAGTTTCCCACATTATTTAATGTTACAACCTGGAACTGAAATGGATTTAGTTGGCCTCCTTAACCCAGTCACTGACTTTTTGGTGGACAGCCTCCTCATGGTTCTGACATAGAGTTTCCATTTATAACGGGGCAGTGGTGGTTGTGGGTTAAGGCTCTGGGTTATTGATCAGAAGGTCAGGGGTTCAAGTCCTTGCACTGCCAAGCTGCCACTGTTGGGCCCTTGAGCAAGGCCCTTAACCCTCTCTGCTCCAGGGGTGCTGTATCATAGCTGACCCTGCACTCTGACCCCAACTTCCTAACATACTGGGGTATGTGAAGAAAGTAATTTCACTGTAATGGATATGTGATTAATAAAGACTCATTATATTAATGGATATAGTGGTGCTCTGTTCAAAGTTGGAGACAAAAACAAAATAAATAAAAAAAAAACACTCCCTGACATGTTTCAGACTTTTTTTTGTTATCTCCTTGATCATGTGACACTTCATTCAACTAATTCAACCAGAAATAATTTAGAAGTTTCCCAGCAATACAATCACAACTTAATAATTTAAAAAAATAAAAATAATTGTAAATAATTTGCATAACTATGCTGATTTTTTCCCACTCCCACGTCAATATTATTGAATTTTGATGCAAGATACATAATCCCAATTAAATCCATTTTAGTTTCCAGGTTGTAACCAAATGTGGAAAAGTCCAAGGGGGCCAATACTTACACTCTACCAGAGCGACACTAACAATCTTCAAGTCTATAAATGGGACTTGTGTCTATTTTTTTTGCACTGCTGTGATCTTTGTGCACTTGAAGCTAGGCACGGCCGTTCTCATGGACGTGACTGATTGTTGATGGAGTGGTGAATAAGCGCTGAGTTACTTATCTTCTATTTACGGCCTGAGTCGACAGTGACATGTTGATTCATAGGTAGATCAGGTTTGTACAGCTAGGAGTTTGTATTAGTAGAGGCCATGATAAGAAACTCTTCATGAGAAGTTTGACAGCACATTACATTCCTACACATGGATGACAAAAAAACAAAACGACCGGAACACTTGGAATTCTTCCAAGATTATCCCTGGAAATGTTGTTTTGATGATAGTAGTGAGTGCTATCTAAGACCAAAAACAGTGAAAGCCATGACATACGTTTGACATGATTGGCATTTTTACAGTGTCAAACCATTCAGTGAGCCCTCGTTGGTAATTGCTATGAATTATTCAGTAGCACAAATGAAACCAATACTAAAAGTATGCACTGGAATAATGAATGCTTTCAGGTGTGTAAGGCATTCATTATTGCACCATTATATCCATTATTATAATGATAATGAGTCTTTATTAATCACATATACATTACAGTGAAATTACTTTCTTCACATACCCCAGCATGTTAGGACATCCTTTCACTCATAAATCTACAAAAAAAAAAAAAAAATGCAAAAGAAAAACGGTTGTCACAAAGCTTTGTAAACAATTATTAAAAATGAAGCCATTCCTTGGTTATTCCTTGTGATGAAAGTTCACCTTTTCAACACGACAATAAGCCAACACACCCGATTAAGACTGCACAGGAATGGCTGGGAAAAGTCTCCGAATGTTGTTGCCAGAACCAGGACTAGAATCTGATTGATCTTGAAGGTGATGAGGAAAAATTGAGGAAAAAGTTGTCAGAATGTTCTGAATATATTTGGATATCTGATGTTTGTTGTTTATTGCGCTGGTGTTTTGATATCCGGAAATCAGAAACCTGAACTTTGGACGTGTCTTCCTGTCACAGTGTCCTTAAAAGACACAACGTTAATTGACAACAATAAAACACAACAGTCATAAGTCAATATTAACTCGTGTATATGGTGACGAACAGCAGCACAGGCGTTCCAATGTAAATGGAATAGACAGCTTTCTATAATTGTTTTTAATGGGCTCTCAAGCACGATGTGCTTCCTTTGCATCCACTAGGGGAACCAGGCGGCTTCCGGTAGCCAAGTCTCCATCAGTTAACCTCCTGATCGTTAACTAAGCCGCATCAGGGGGCCTGTTAGCCTGTCACGGCCTGAAACTCTACATTGCTCACTGAAGTTTTGATGGTTCCACTTGGGAAGCGGGATTTTCCCTATGATCACGCTGCTCTTTCCCACATAAAGAGCTGTTTGATGTGCTACGGTGGAGGTGAAGTAGCGGAGGTGGTAGAGGGAATTGTTAATAGACCACAGAGAGAAATATCACGGAAGACTAGATTCCGTAATTAAGAACCCTGAAATCCCTAGGTCCCATTTCAACATAATTTCTAGATATAAGAAATACAGCAAGATAAAATCTCCATCCATTCATCCATCCATCTTCTACCGCTTACTCATTTTCAGGGTCACGGGGAAACCTGGAGTCTATCCCAGGCAGCATCAGGCACAAGGCGGGGTACACCCTGGACAGGGTGCCAGTCCATCGCAGGGCACAATCACATGCACACTCACACCCATTCATACACTACGGACACAATGGACATGCCAATAAGCCTACCGTGCATGTGTTTGGACTGGGGGAGGAAACCGGAGTACCTGGAGGAAACCCCCGCAGCACGGGGAGAACATGCAAACTCCGCACACACAGGGCCACGGTGGGAATCAAACCCTGGAAGATAAAATCTATATAAAAATATTTTGAATTCATGATTAATATACCTGTACAGGATTTTCTCTTGCAGCTTTACAGGAATCCGGATATAAAATCGATCCTTTATCCGGATAACTATCCTTTATCCTTAAAGAGAAAGTGACGTAGCAAGGAAAAACTCCCTGAGTCATCATGAGAGGAACCAGACTCAAAAGGGAACCCATCCTCATCTGGGTCACACTCATTATAAATCATTACTCTTCTATAACTAGTCAAATGGTGCTAATCCTTTTTAAAATGAAATGAACTTGAGTATGAGCATCAATAGAGCTTTGACGTTAAGTTTATCATATCAGATTGAAGTTATTTAATGAGTGTTTAATGATGGAGACTTGAGTGTTAGCTGTTCCTAGCAAGTATAGTCTTTAGGCTATCCAAGGAAGAACATCCACAGTCATCTTGTAAGGTGTCTGTGTGGTAGCGTCCACAGAAATCTCATGGCGATCTTTAGGCTGTTAATGTGAGGTCATCCTCAGCAGCCCCAACAGCATTAGTGAGATCAGGCAGCCATGTCAGACATAAAAAAAAAAAAAAAAAAGACTTTCCAATGGCTTTTCCTTTCATCACAAAAAGTGTTCATTGGGGTTGAGGTCAGGACCTCAAGACTTGAGTTCTTCCACTTCCACACAAATCATGTCTTTATGGACCACTGGAATGTTTGTGCGCCCTTAGTGTGTGCTTCGACCTTTGTGGCAAGAGTTTCGGGAAGATCCACATATGGGTGTGATGTCCACATCCTTTTAGGCATATAGTGTAGTTTATTGCTATTATAACATCATTGATAACTAACTTGTCCATATTCATTCCCAAGCGCAGTTATATGTTATAGGAAATTCATCAACTTCGTAGGTGGTAGCAGTGACTCTGCTTCACACCAGGTTGCCTCACACCACATCCCTTCATTGTCCATTGTCTTACGACATTCCCATATAAAACTCCCACTGTATTTTATTCCTTATATAATTTCATTTTAGACGTGCAGTTATATATAACAGAAGAAAACCTGCTCCCCGGTTAAAAATTAGGTTGCAAGCCTCATACTGGTTTACACCTAACGACAAGAATCCTGTCGGGTAAGGATCTAACCGATGTAACTGATGTACAGTTACATGTATGTGGTGTTCATTTTGGTGTTTCACCTTCATTCATCTTCAGTAATCACTTCATCCTGGTCAGAGAGCTGGGGAACACTGGATGTGAGATGGGAATGCATGCACACACGTATTCATATTCATACTAAGGGGCAACTTAATGCAACCAGTCCACCTATTGGTACAAATTTTTGTTTGAAAGAAAGCAGAGAATCCAGAGAAGGGTGTGTAAACCTGCTGTTCCAAATAATACACCGTCCTTCTCTATGTGATTGAGGTCTGGTGACTTGATAGGCCAGTCAATGTGCTGTCACCAGAGTTGGGTGTAACGCGTTATAAACTGTAATCTAATCCCTCTTTCTGTGATCACGCAGTAATGTAACGCATTACATTTTAAATCGATGTCATTTGATTACAGTTACTCGTGTCAATAAAATGACGTTACTTGCATTATAAATGCATTGTTAAGAAAGCAATATTAAGTAAAAGGCATTTTTAAAATAATAACGTTTTGCGTTTTGCGAAGATTTGCTCTTTAGCCCCGAATAATTCTCCACTTGGAGCGGTTTGTCAGTAAATAACTGATCGTCAGTAAAAGAAGTTGTCACCATGGTATGTGGGAGTGTCAGTGTTGTTTTACTTGCACAAAAGGCATCCTCAGAGCCTGGCCAACAAACTGATAATCCATTTTTATGCTTATTTAGATTAATCCACGTGTACAACCTATTGACATTGTACTGCTTGTTAGCGTAACTAATTATTTTGTCCTGAGTGTTTATATAACATGGGAATAATCAATGTAAGAATTTTCGAATCTTCGCTCCATAAATGAAAACCATTAGGTAAAGTGTAAACTCATTAAATATTTCACCGGAATGCGCCTGGACGGCAGTTACTCGCTCCACAAATGAATAAAGAAAGAAGTCAATCCTGTCTTCCACACCTTTGCCATTTTATTCACTAGAATAAAATGGATCCAAACATGGAAAGGAATTTGAGAGTGATGAGAGGTCAGAAAGGGCGGGGATGCTTTAGGCTAATACCATAACTTATTCTTATATAGGTGCGGTTAATAGTTCGATATGTGTCGTCTAACAAAAGCATCCCAACATCCATGTCCAGCATACACCTATTTCATGAGTCGTTAGTAGAAATGTAGTTATATGCAAATCTGTTGTTCTGAAATGAACAATTATATTGCATGGAATTGGTTCTACACAATATTTCTGATATTTGTGAAAATCTTGGTTGGTAAGAAATTGCTCACATGTATCACTGATGAACTCCGGCTAATAAAAAGTGCTCTTCCCTAGTGTTTCGTTTTGCTTTCACAGCATGGGAGCGGCTGACACATTGTCTCTCTTTGGCAGGCCTTTCTTTTCCGCCCTTGCATGCAACCTTTGGCCATCAGTAAGACTAACAATTCTGGCTCCTGTCTCCACTTGGTGGGCCTAGGTGGTGTACAGTAGGCCTTGGCTTCCTGCCTCATCCTGTGTGCAGTTCGTTTTCAAAGAGTGGTGTCATTCTGCATGTATCTGCATCAGTCTGCGCCAACACACCCCAGCCTTGCTACTGACATCACAAGCCTGTTAGTCTTGGGTCTGGTTCAACACAAACATAGACTTGCCTAGTGTGAGTCAGTGGCCATGGCTAAGCAGCACTAAAGGATGCTGGGTGGGAACACCCCTGTAACTTATACAACTATATAAATTATATATGGCATTGGAGGCATGTAGTTTAATTGCTTCAGTTTCATTTTGTATTCTGTAATCATTCTATTGTCACGTATCAAGCTTTTAGTCTGCCGTCCTTGGTCATGCCATTAAAAGCACCAATCAAAACATGTTAGTGCACGGGAATATAGATTGGAAGCCAGCTCACTATTGCTGGATGCAAGAAACAGTGGCAATGAAAGGAAAATACCATCTCCACCGTTATCTCCCAAATCATACACTAAATAAAGATGATTGTATTGTAGTATCTCATTGTAGACTTGTATCTAAGAACCGCTGCTGTAATCGTCAAGACTGTGATGCTCATACTGAACATATTCAACATTTCGACATGCTTAGTACTGTTTGATATAGACTATACCATTGTAGAAGAGTAATGATATATAATCCTATCCAGTTTCACCAAGAAGAGGATGGATTCCCCCTTTCCCTCAGAGTTTCTTCATGTTGTCTCAGGAGATTTTCCTTGCCACTCTCACCTATGGCTTTGTCATTAGGGATCTAAATCGACTATACATCCGCATGGAGATTTTCGTGAAGTTGCTTTGTAACGATGTCTGAACATTTACAGACCACTGCGCAGTCCTGAAGGTTCACTCTGTATAACATCAAGAAAATCACACCCTGTCACACTGATCATGCCACACAGCTATTAGTCCAGGCTCTTGTTGTCTCAAAACTGGATTCCCTGAGAGCTTCATCAAACCTCTTCAGATGATTCAGAATGTAGCAGGACGCCTTGCTTTCCACGAGCTCACATGGACCCAGTCCCACCACTCTTCGTCTCCCTCTTCGTCTTCCTGTAGCCGCCCAAATCAAATTCAAGTCCTTGATGCTCACGCGCAAGACCTTGTCTGGAACAGCACCCCACTACCTCAACACTCTCCTCGAGGTTTATGTTCCCTCATGCAACCTGCGATCAGTTAACAGCGACGCCTGGTAGTTCCTGCTCAGTGAGGCATGAGGTCTTTTTCCAGAACCTTCAAACTGACTGTCCCTCAGTGGTGGAATGAACTTCCAACCTCAATCCGGACAGCAGAATCCGGTACTACCTTCAGAAAACGCCTAAAGACCCACCTCTTCCGTGAGCACTTAACTAACCCCTAACTTGTCCCCACTCAAATAATAAATAAATAAATAAATAAATAATTCTGCACCTACACCTGCTCTTACACCTCTAGCACTTTGCTCCTCTAGCACTGAATTAAAAATCGTGTACGGTAGCGCTACTTGTATTGTTCTCTGCTTGATGTATTGCTTGGCTTGTATTTCCTCACTTGTAAGTCGTTTTGGATAAAAGCAACTGCTAAATGTATAAGTGTAAATGTCTGATGTTAAAAGTGCTTTCCAAAGAAGATCTTACTGAAATGTTGAAAGTGTTCATCATTTTGTAAACATTTAAACAAACCTACTTTTTGGTGGTGTCAAGCCAAGTTGTTTAGACGCCACAATTTCCTACACATTTCTAATTGTGTTTGGTTAAGAAGCAGTAACAGTGTAGCAGAACTACATCCCCAATTATGAAAAAGTTGGGACAGTAGGAAAAATGCTAATAAAAACAAAGAGGAGTGATTTATTAATGTACTTTGACTTGTATTTAAACAAAAAACGTATAAAGACAAGGTATTTGATGTTTTACCTAATCGACTGCATAGTTGTTTTTGTTTTTTTTTTAAGGTAGAAGCAGAAAGTGCGGGTGCTAGCATGGCCTGCTGCAATCCTGAAAACAAAATAAGGAAAAGAAGACCCCGTACAGTCGTGCAGCTGAACAAATGTATAATGGATGAATGGGGGAAAATTCCTCTTGCTCAACTTAACCAACTGGTGTCTTCACTGCCACACTTCATAAGTGTTAGTAAAAGAAAGGTGATGTTACACAGTGGTAAACAGTCGACTGTCCCAAATAATGTGAGACACTTGACTGAAATGTTTCTCATGATCTTAAAAACCTTTTGATCTGAAGGTGTGTGATTAAATGTTTGAAATCGGTGTTGTAGACAGAAATCTAATCATGCGACATATTCATTTCTTTCATTAGAAATCTAACATTTTATTTACAATTTTTTTTTTTTTTTTTAAACGGACGACCCGAAGAGAAATATTGTAAAAAGCAGCTGATAAGAGTCCGGCGTCGGTGTGAACTCCTTTAATACTGCTTAAAAAGCATCTCGGGGAAATTCCTCAAGAAATCAGTCGAGAAAAAGCCAAGAATACATTTCTGGAAATTCTAGGCAAAAAGGGCGTCGACTTTGAAGATGCTAAAATATTAAATTATAACTGAGGCACTGCAGGGGATGGGTGCCACGGCGGTGGGGCTGGACAAAGTTGAGGTAAAGGATTTGCTTCAATAGCACCAGCCCACGCTGGCTGGGTACCTTCACCTGATTCTAGCACTTGAGGAGTTCCCTGAGATCCTGACCACAGTCCGAGTGGTGTTCCTTCCGAAAGCAGGAAACCCGGTGACGTCCGGGGAATTCAGACCGATATCAACTACCTCTGTTATCACAAGAACCTTCCATAGGATTTTAGCTCGCAGGATTTGCTCGAATGTAACATTCTCTCCTTTGCAATATGCCTTCTTACAGAAGGACGGATGCCTGGAGGCGAGCTCCCTGCTTCATGCTATCCTGAGGAGGGCGCACGACAAGACACAGTCAGTTGCTATGGCCTTTTTTTCTGGCAAAGGCCTTCGATACGGTCGCTCATGAGGCCATCATTGATGCGGCGAAGGCCAGTGGCATCCCATCGCCCTTACTGAACTATCTCGAACATCTATACAGACATTCGACTGTGTATTTGGATGGGACCTTAACAAAGTGTGAAAGAGGTGTTCGACAAGGAGATCCGCTGTCCCCGGTTCTGTTCATATTAGCTATAGACAGAGCCGTGAGGGCGGCACTCCCAGAAATAGGAGTTGATCTGGGCGGGTGCAGGGTCGACGCACTTGCATATGTGGACGACCTGGTTCTTTTTGCGGAGCGCCCAGAAAGGCTCCAAGAAAAATTGGATGGGCTGGAGGAGGCTTTAAGAGCGAGAGGAATGACTATTAACATCAAAAAGTCAGCCGGCCTTACCATCGCAAGAGACGGCAAGAGAAAGTGTGTGGTTCTGGTCCCGTGGAGGCTAAGGACAACGGGTGGAGTAATTGCACCGATGGGAGTAGAATCTGTACAGAGCTACTTGTGTTTGAAGTTCACCTGGAAGGGGAAGGTGATCCCCAAGCACACTGGGAGGTTGGAGATGATGTTGAGAGAAGTATCAGAAGCTCCCCTGATGCCGTATCAAAGGCTGGAAATCTTAAAGATTTTCCTCTTGCCCAAACTAACTCATGAGCTGGTGTTGGGGAACGCACATAGAAACACAATGAAGAGAATGGACACTTTAATAAGATCTAGTGTCCGGAGATGGCTGAGGCTACCAAATGACACCCCGGTGGCGTATTTACATGCCAGGGTGCAAGATGGTGGTCTGTGGATTCCCTGCATTAGCTCATCAGTCCCTCTAGCCCAGAAATAAAGATTCCAGAAGCTTTTAAAAATCAAGAGCATATATTGCGCGTCCGTTGTCAACCAGAAATCATTTAAGAAAATCGAGCAAATTACATCCGTCCCTTGCAGGGTGGCTGGAATGGTTATAACAACAAGGGATGAAGCCCAACATGCGTGGGCTTCACAGTTGCATGACGCTGTCGATGGCAGAGAGCTTACGGTTGGTAAGATCAACAAGGCAAGCCACCTCTGGCTACAGAAACCAATGAGAGTCTTCCCCTGTTTACATCTTAGGGGAATCCAGCTGAGAGGTGGAGTTCTGTCCACGAAGGCACGAGGGTCTCGTGGTAGACCTGACAAGGCAGATGATATCATATGCCGGGGGGCCTGTGCTATGCGGATGTTCTCCAAGTATGTGAGGTCACGCACCAGGCCCGCTGTGCCCGCCATAACAGAGAGATGCGGTTGGCGGAGAAAATGCTTAGGAAGGTCAAGCGGAGTATACGGACAGAGCCTGTGATTGCAACTGCGCACTCGTACATCAAGCCTGACCTGGTGATGGAGGAACCGCTAAAGTTGACGGTATTGGATGTTCCGGTGGAAGCTGGACCCTGTATGACGGAGACATGGAACCTTAAGGTTGAGAAATATGGGTCTTTAAGTAACATCGAGGCCATAAAGAGATGGAGAGAGACGGAGAAGGAGATAATACAACTCCCGTTGATCTTTTCAAACAGAGGCCTTTTGTATGAGCCCTCAGGGGCCGGTCTTCGTCGAATGGGGTTAACTGAGAGGGATCTTTGCCTGTTACCTTTGCCTGTCAGTAATAAATGGGTCAATCCGTTGCTACGATTGTTACGTGATAGGGACGAGATGAGTATTACTGATAGGGACGAGATGAGTATTATATATATATAAAAATAATAATAATAATAAAAATAAAAATAATTAAAAAAATTATCCGAGTCTGTCAGAGAGAAGGATCTATCGCCTTTATGATCCGCCAAAAGCGGTGATACCTGATGTTTGCATAGCCATTAGTGCCCGGTTGGGTGGCTCAGGAAGAGAATATCAACCTGATAACAAGTGTTAAAATATTAAATTATTATTTATTTATTTTGGATTTTTTTTTATCACAACGTAATTCCCATAGTTCCATTTGGGTTACTCCAGAGTTTTGATAACGTTATTATTATTCTAAAATGTAGGGGTGGGGTGGGGGGGATTGAAATAAAGTATGAGTGTTTCTAAACTTTTGACCGGTAGTGTATATAATAATGGCAATTACATTTAGGATACCCTGTTCAGCTGAGCAGCGCTAGTCAATATATCCCAGAGATGGGCAAAGCTCTCATTCAGGATGGCAGGTCACTGGTGTGAGGGGGTGGGACTGGCTCCAAAATCTAAGTCAAAGTGCTGAGAGATCAGAATCTGGTCTCTCTCAGCAGGGCATCTCCTTTAATTCCATGAACAGGTTGTGCTGTAAAGCAAGTCTCCACAAGTAGAGCTGCTCTTTCGAGCCTGTCCTCTGATCCTTTTTATAACCAAAACATAGGGTGACGTTTTATTGCTACATTTCATGTTTTAGGACTGTATGTTTATCTGTGCTACATAGAACAACATTGTGGTTTCATGGTAAGCAAGATCCACAAGCCTAGTTCCCAATAGAATTTTTTTTATTTCTTAAATTTAAAATAATAATAATAATAATAATAATAATAATAATAATAATAATTATTATTATTATTATTATTATTATTATTATTATTATTATTATTATTATAAGTGTCAAAGATAATTAATAACACAGCCTTTAAACTAGCTCAGAGAACATTAGTATTATTGTCATTAGCATCAGAAGATGTCCATACCTCTTTGAATTTAGTAATAACCATTTCCTCTGTTGATCCATATCTCACTCAACACTTAAGACTTGAATTAAGGCTCTGATTAGAAATTTGAATCTATATTGTTTGTTATACAGCTAGCTAGATAACTACCTAGTGTACAAGTTTGCTTTTTAGCAAACAGTAACCATCATAATTGCACAAACTGCTTAATAGTACATTTTTTAAAGAAAAAATTATAAATAATAGATTAAATCAATTGCATTTACAAGAAACAGGCCTACTGCATTCACTGCATTGATTTACTTAGTGAGGGGTCATTATCCAAAGTCGCACTGATGCAACTGCATTGCAGCAAACTTTGATAGAATTTATATTATATATTAATATAATATTATAAAGTATTTCCCATAATAAATTGCAGTTTTTTTTTTGTTTTGTTTTTTTTAAAACTGAGAGTAATTTTTAAATATATACTTAAAATGAATTTCTAATATGGTAATTCTGCATGATAATAAGTCCCTAAAAGTCCAAACTCTAATAGAAATAAAAGGCAGAAAATGAAAGAAATAAAAGAAATAAAAAGCATAAATGCTATTCTTTTATTGTGTCAGGTTTTTGTTTGTTTGTTTGTTTGTTTGTTTGTTTTAAAGAAGTTGACATCATTTTCTTTAGTGGAATTCAAGTAATCAAGTACGTGTTCCAGTGTTCCTTATTCGGTCGTGTTTATAACCTTCTAATCTTCTGTATTGTAATCTTATTTGCAATTTTCTTCGTGTATAATCACTGGTAATGATCATGCATATAGAAAGATGTCATCCATTTTGCAGTTTTAGTTGAAAAAAAAAACCTTTACATGTAAACCTGTACAACATTTATACAGGTACCATGAACTCCCATGTTCCATGCTTCACAGCACGTGAGCAAGGAGTTTGGAAATGTCAACCTTGGTATCATCAATTGTGGTACTTAGTAAGGTAACAGAGTTGACAGTTGTGCTATATTGGTCATTTATTTTAACTTATTAACCATGAAACCCTTACAACAACTCTGATACGACTATGTCCCATAATTGTATCTTTATCGAAATGGGAGAATAATTACATATTGCAAAACAAAATGGAAATAACTTAAATTATGCCGACATATGTTAAAGAAAGCAATATATCTTATGATGTCTTCTAATATCTTGTGTAAAAGTGTATATAAATAAGTATTTACTGCACTTAATTTAAAAAAATCAGTGTAAAAAAATGCATTGGATTCAATATGGGATGACAGTTTCCATGGTTTATATGACAAAAGGTTTATTAGAACACATAGAATCTACTAAGTATTTATAATGGACCAATACAAAACCAAGTTACTAGGTCAAAATGGCATCCATTTGGGATGATGACCAAGTGGTGAAAATTTCACCTAGCTATGCAAAACTAGCTAGCTACACTCTATGGCCAAAAGTTTGTAGACACCTGAATATCACACGTTATAGGTACTTTTTGAGCATCCCTTTCAAAATGTAGTCCCCGTTTGCTGTTATAATAACCTCCAATCTTCTGGTAATAGTTAACCCTCCTATTATGTTTTAATATTAAGTAACATTCATTATGTTATGGGTCAAAATGTCTTCCACAGTTTAAATACGCACAAAAACAGCAAAAAACAGCTTAAAATAGTAAACCTTTAATATGGCTTGTCCGAGACAAGCCATAAGAAGAAATATTTGCATATTTATGTCATAAGTTCATGACCCTAAATGAAGAAAAGTCACAAAAATTCAAAGAGAAAAAGAGAGTTTAACCAGTAGTTCAGACATCTCGAATGTGGAAATGGGACCCTACCATAATAGAACGGTTAAATGAAGTTCAAGAGGAAATGACCTACATTTCATCAGGCTGGATCATCAGGCTTCATCAGCAAGCTCAGCTTGCTTACTGTTCACATAAAATAAAGGCGCTGGTCCTATACCCCCATGTGCTCCTACAGGGTTTTTGTTTTAAATCCCCAGTTTTGAATGAACACGTTTGCATCCAGCAGTGTAAACACTATTTTTTTTTTTATTTATATCACACGAAAGATGGCTAAAACTTCCTGGAGTGGAGGGAAAGATGTGGTGGAACTGGAGAGACATGTTTATCAGATGGCACATTTCAAGCATTCTTCTGTGGTTTTGCCCTGCAGCGGTACTGTCCAGGCCAGAATGGATGCTTATCACCTTCTCCTGGGCCTTCAGGGCTATTGTCCCTTTGTCATCTTCGTATTCCTTCTCCTCCTCCAAAAACCTTGGCTATCATCACAAGGCCTTAAGTGACCCTAAAACGAAGGGCCTGCAAAAAAAAAAAAAGAAAAGAAAAGAAAAAAAAAGCTTATTCATCACAAAAGCAAATAAATTTAAATGGTTTGGCAGGAGGGGGAGTTTTCTTTATGACACTGCAAATTTTTGTGCTTCAGAAAATAGCACTTGAACAGCTGCTCAGATTAGCCATAATAATACTTTCTATTTTATTTTATCATTATTTTTAGCAAAAATTAAGATTATTGGTTTATGGTTTAACCTAGACTTTTCTGCTTTGTAAAGGGAATACCCTAAAACATACAACCCAACCCTAACTGCTCCCCTGCTACCTAACCTGATAACTGCTTTTGAAGCATTTCCTGTACTTCATGTACTAGTGCGGGTGGTGATGGAGAGGAAGTGTAACCCATGCCAAGCTCCACAGAGAGACATTATGGTTTGTGAGTTGTTGCAGTTTCCTTAATGTTCCTTATGAGAGGTGGAAGCCTGTCCGTGCTAGTTGTAATGAGCAGTGGAGGAAGTGCCCTGGGCACAATGTGCTGGCCATTTGGATCTGAAGCCACTCCACAGACTTGACCCAGGCCAGGTGATGACGTGAGCAAGTTATCGCTTACCCTTACACCACCCAGCTTAAATGCTTGCCTTTACCCAAGCAGTTGACACCTGTGAAAACAGAGCCAAGAGCAAAAACGAAGGGCTGAAGAATTTAGCTACAGTGTCAGCGTAAAGGTCATACGCTGTAGTGACAAGCCTACTTACTACAGCTGTATACATTCTCCACCATGTGCATTCTTTCAACATAATGAAGTGGGCACAATCAGAACTCAACAGTTGTTTTTGTCTGCTTACCTCCAAGGAATACTATTTGATATCTGTTCTTGATTGACACATTCACATTTCTTGTAGAGAAATTGTTGACAGAGCTAAATGGGGGCCTTGGTCAAAAATAACCTTATAACCATGAACTTCTCTGACACCCAACACCCATGCTTTCAGCATAGCTTTTCCGTCAGCATTGCCTATGCCCAGATAAATCCCTGGAAATTAAAGGTAGCAGTCAAGCTCAAACCTTTAAAGCACTGTACACCTGATCTTTACTATGTTTTTTTTGTAATAATCTTTGAGGGGGGGGGGGGGTCTATGGTGGATTAGTGGACTAGTGGTTACCATGTTTGCCTAATATCCAGGGTTTGGGCTTTGATTCCCGCCTCCTCCCTGTCTGCACGGAGCTTTGCATGTTCTCCTCAGGTACGCCAGGTTCCTTGTCCAGTCCAGAGACATGTATTGTAGGCTGAATGGCATTTCTAAATTGCCATAGTGTGTGAGTGTGTGTGCGATTATGCCTTGCGATGGCTTGGCACCCCATCCAGGGTGGCCCCAACCTCATGCCCCGAGCTCCATGGGATAGACCGCATGCTCCCCACGATGCTGTGTAGGATAAGCGGTACAGAAAATGGATGGATAATCTTTGATGGTAATTGGTTGGCCTCATTTTCTATTCATTGCTTGTGTGTTGAAATGAACACTGAATGGACATAAAGCCAAGTTGGTAGCATTTTTGCTAAAGCATGGAGTTGTTAGAGCATAGACCAGCCTTTCTGGTGCACTGCCACCTGCAGCAAAGTCGTGGTTTCCATTTACACCTATGGGACTCCGATGCTTCCAAAAATGAGTCTGTCTCTCTTATGAAGGACTCATGAGTCTAAATGATTAATCTTACTCGAATCTTATTAAAAGAGACACAGATTGCTTTGAGGTCTTGACTTAGAACCGTTATTTTAATTAAGATGTTTTGTGTAAATTTTTCTTTTATGAGTAAATATTATTTTTTTGTGATTACCCGTGGTCTCAGATTTTTGCACAATTACACAAAACCATGTCTGATCTTCTGACAAATAAATCGCGTTCCATGACAGCCTTGGCCATGTTGAAAAAGACTCTCCATCTAAACCAACAGATTTGTCTTGGGACAGCTGTAACAGGAATAAGGCCTCCTGCTGGGGTCTCTTTAGCTCCAAGCAGAGCAGCCCAAAGGCTAGGGCAGGCCTGCGATTGTAGCCCCCTGCTGAGGCTGAATGAGGGCTCTGCCTCCCAACAATTACCCTGAGGAACTGCCCTGTGAAACACAGTTTTACAGCTCCAATCCAATCGAATCCCCAGGCAATAGAGACCTGGAAGAAAGACTATCAGCAGGTAGTAATGTTCTCTCAAAACAGAAACAACATTCCACGGTGGGCAACCTCACCCCTTCCCGCTGAGATCCTGGGGAAGCCCACCAGGGTCCTCTCTTAAAGGACACATGATACCAGCTAACGCCCCCCTACTGTCCAACTCCACATAACTCCCCATGCTATAATGGGCCTGTTTTCCCTACTCCATTGACACATTCATGTTAAGAATATTACAATAGGCATGTGCCATGGCAATATTCAATTAGCATATTATTTTGTTAATGGAGACGTTTACAAAATGCAACTCTACATCTCCAGAGATGACACATAGGTATTGCAAATATGAGCCAAGCTAGTCATTTCACATACAGTATTCGTTTCTTTTATGCAAGCCTACTTTATTAACATTTGATGACTGGCACATGGACAGAACACCATGCCAACTTTTAACCAAAACTCTTAATGTGCTTGTCGTGACAGCTCTAGATTATGACTAAGCTTTGAACAAGCTGAACTATAACATCACCACACCCAAGTACAATATGTTGTTCAGGAAAAAAGAGAAGTCTGAATATTACTGTAGTTCTGAGAAATTGAGTGGAAGAAATTTACAATTTTGTTTATATTCATTCATCTGGCAGAATCTTTTTTTTTTAAATCAAAATGCATTGATAAAGGAGGGAAATTATAATACCTGCATTAAGCAGTTAAAGGAGCTGATACTTTCCACCAAAGTTCCACTAAAGATTCCACTAAAGAACCTCAAACAAGAGCAAGGAATTCATTGTACATACAAACAGGCAAGTGTTGGAGTGTATGCTGTTCTCAAAAATGCACCAGTAACAAAATATACTGCAAAATGTAAATACAGAAAATACTAAATACTCATAATAATCTTTCGACATAATAATAGATAATGACTATTCTTTTGTTTAATATAGATATTGCTCTGCACCCATATGAGAGGGCCCAACCCTACTCCTGGAGTCCTTTATCAAATGCAGATCCTACCTGAACACACCTGAACAAGGTGTGTTGAGACTCTGCTGAACGGCAAATTTCCAGGTCCAGGGTTGGGCAATTATGGTATTGTCAGAACTTATTTAAATTTTTGATTTTTTATTATTTCTTTACTGAAGAGTAGAAATGTCCCGAATTGTTTCCCAAATTTTTGTCTAGGTAGTACTTTTAACAGATGTCAAAAGGCTCAAATGCAACAATGTATCATAGATGCATTATTTTTTATAGATGCATTGTGAGCAAAAATCAGTATTGGTCAAAATGGCTTTAAACAACATATTGATTTGTTCCATGCTCTATAGAGTGGAATTGTGTATGAACCTTTAACGACTAGCCAGCAGTTTTATTTTCCACATGCAGAAAATAGAAGCATTATCATGGCTTCCAACAATAGTGGCAATCTTACCCTAGAAATACACTCAGTGTCTATCAAAAGACCTTAAAAACCACTGACTGTTGACTGGTGAACATTTGCAAAGATGGAATTACTATATTATGACTCAAACATCCTTTGGTCATCTGTCATGCCCCCTTCCTTCCCCTATAGTCTCCATTGTTAGGTGACTAGTAGTCCAGGTACAGGCATCCAGCTGAGTTCTAACATCTACTCTCAGCTCTACCTCAGGCTTAAGTGGGCTCTTCTTTGAGTTAGTGATTAGTCTCACTCACGGACACACACCCATTCTGTCTGCTGCCTTCACCTCTTCAGATCCTGTTACTGACTCCAGTTTCGCCATGCTGGCATTCCTGAGTGAATCACGATTCAATTATCAGTCATCTACAAATTTGCACATGTGTTAGAAAGAGCTATAAGTATATTCTTTTGATGCTGGCTTGCATTGTGCACTCATCACCACGTCACCTTTCCCTCTGAGAGTAATTGTGGATTCTGGTTCCTGCCCAGATGTTTGATCTTTTGGAACATTTGCCATTATTTTGGTCAGCTGGGCAAATCTGTCGCAGTTGCACCTTGCTCATGGAAACACTGCCCTGTAACATCCCCCTCCCCGTTTTTCCCTGGAATTTTGCTATAATTAGCAAGTTACGCACTGCAAAACTTTCACAAGCAGAACACGCTTTGTGCGCACAGTGTATTTTTCTGAGAGTTCTTCATAACAAGCAAAGGGGCTCGATTTAGTTCTAGATTAACAGGAATCGTGGTATGAGCTAGTTTCTACAATGTTACGCAGCTGTTATAAGGCATAAACACTTGTCCAGTCCTACACGAGTTAGTAGACAACATCAGATTGTTTTTGGAACACTAAATGATTTAATGCAGCATTACAAGAATATTTATTTACACAGTGCAATAACAGAACACAGATTAGGCCAAAGATTTGAACCTGTTATCTTTATAAAAAAATAAACAATATGCAGCATGCAGTCCGGTAATTGATATCGATGATGAACAGTGGATATAATAATTAATACGAAATAAAGACAAGAGTCACAGCAAATATATGATTGATTTTGGCCATATTAATAAAAATAAACAAATTAGGCACAGCAAATGTAGGAGAAATTACAGTATAGCCATTAAATTCAATTTGTAAGGCACCTGTCAATAGCCCCTTACTGTCCCTCATCAGACCGGTGCAAACAAAAAGACAAGTCCCCCTCTCTCACCTTGCATGTGCTCCGTGCTGTGTCTCGGCAGGTCTGAGGGCTACAGGGGGTCAGTGCCGAGCGACGGGGGTCCTGCCGAGAGGGGTGGAGGCCTCTTCATGGACCCAGCATGCAGTTCCATTCCCAGCACCACCTTCAGGCCTGTGGCCACTCCACAGGGGAGCAAATTTGACTCCCGGCCCTCATCTACTGGCCCATGAAACAGGTGAGTTCAGGCCACGCCAAGAGTCAAGCCTCTAATTTATCCTGCCCCTAATCATGCCTCCGCATCCTCTAGTGAGCATTCCTAGGACAGCCCATGTCAGAGCTAATGAACATTTCTACACCTATGTTATGGTGGATGATGACAGTGGTTTGAGTACTCTTATGCATCCTGTGAATAATTACTTAAGGGTCCACCTAAAGTGGATATTTTCACTGGCATTTTTAGAAAATGTCACAATAACAATTATACATAATTGTTTTATAGTTTTATAATATTGTTTTCATTACTGAGCAGTCTGAAATTATAGCATACACACCTTTTTTTACTGCTTAAATAATGTGTGAAGAAAATAAAGCTGCACGAGAGAAAATGGTAAGGCTCCCTGGGAGGCAAAGTACATGACGGCCACACCAAATACCCGCTCTGACACGTTGCTTCACATGCCGATCAGCCTACCATGCATGTCTTTGGACCAGGGGAGGAAACCCCCGCACGGGGAGAACATGCAAACTCCACACACACAGGGCCACGGTGGGAATCGAACCCCCGACCCTGGAGGTGTGAAGGTGTAGTGGTGTGTGTGTGAGGCGAACATGCTAACCACTAAGCCACTGTGCACCCCGCAGGTTTTTATAGAATTATATATTAGTCATTGATCGAGATTAGTTTTCTTCATTCGTGGCCTGATTATTATTTTTTATTTAATTTAAAACAGAAAATTTGGAAAATTCTAGAACACGAAAAAAAAAAAAAAAAGGAAAGGAGCAACATCTTGACTATTCGATATTTAAGATGTCACACAATTTCTAGGCCGTTATTTAAATTTAAGCAGATTTGTGATACTGACCATTTTGTACAAAAGGTCAGGTTTTCTTTGAGACTCATCCCTTCTACATGTTCAGACAAATTGCTGACGGATTTGATCTAACATGGATGATCAGGTGTTACGCAAACTTCTGGAGTCTGTGTCAGTTCGAGTGCACACTGTCAGTGTAAGCCAAAAGGGGAGATATACTAAATATTAAGAAACTCTCAAATTTGTGTCCACATATTTTAAGATTCTACTTTTTAATCAAGTTGTTGTTGATAATATTGTTTGTAGTCAAATTGAAATGTAAAAACTTTTGTTTTAACTTGAAAAACAATGGCAAATGGAAGCATTTTCACTAGTGGCCTCAGACTTTTGGACCCCACTGTATGTATACACACAGCATGTATTGTGTGGTTTCACCTAGTAAAGGCTTTAATTCTAATGTTAAAATCTTAAGATAAAATCAAATCTTGAGATCAAATAGTGACGACGTTGATTGAGTAGTCACACCAGTATCAGAAACACATCATACGCTGACTCCTAGGTAATACACCGTGTAGAAGACAAAAGAACAGTGACGTACAGTAATAAATACAAATTGAATTGCATGGCTAGCAATGACGCTGGGATACAACAAATAAGGGCAGGGCAGGTCTCTAATGTAATTTGCGATGCATTATTAATACTTGTTGTGAATCTTATGAGAGAACTATGGACTTCAATTCACAGCAACCACTGCACTTCGGCATCACGGTCACATGACCTCCGCCACCTTGACTCTCATCCCGGTTAACAAGCACCTGTGTGTATTTAAGTCACGGTTTGTTCAGCACTCAGCGTCTGTTTTTCCGTCACGACTGCGGAGACGGAGGCGGATTCAAAGTTTAATAAGGGTTCAGACCAAACACAGAAGACACTAAGCATACGTGAACAAGGAAAAGAAACATAAACCGATACTTAGGACACGGGAGCGCATAACGTTACAGCCTGAGAGAAACAAAGCCAGACACCGAGTGCTGAAAGGTGTTTGCAGCGGCTGCTGGGAATTGAAGTCTCTAGTTCCCTCTCAGGAGATTCATAACAATACTAATAATAGTATAATGCATAGCGTATGCTCAGACCATTTAGTTCAGTGAAGCTGGTATGTGCGTATGTGTTGATCTAAGCCAGGTGCAGGGTTGATGGAGCATTGACGGGCACTGCTCCAGATGGAAAGGTGTTTTAATCTTTTCCATGATTCCACAGTATAGGGCAGAGGCCTTTTCCTGTTTCCAAAAGCCTAAAAAAGCTGCTCCAACATGATATCAGCTTCAAACATGCAAAAACACTCACTAATTCAAACCATATATACTCAGCAAAAAAAAAAAAAAAGAAACGTCCTTTTTTCAGGAGAGTGTATTTTAAAGAGAATTTGGTACAATACATATAAGCTTTACAGATCTTTATTGGAAAGGGTTTAAACGATGTATTTCATGCTTGTTCAATTAACCTTGAACAATTATTGCACATGCACCTCTCGAACAGTCCTTAAGACACTAATATTTTATAGGTGGTAGGCAATTAAGGTCACAGTTACAATAGCTTAGGACACTAAAGAGACTTTTCTACTGACTCTGAAAAACACCTGAAGAAAGGTGTCTAGGGTTCCTGCTCACCTGCGTGAACATGCCATAGACCTACTGCAGGGAGGCATGAGGACTGCAGATGTGTCCAGAGCAATAAACTGCAATGTCTGTAATGTAAGACGCCTAAGACGGTGCTACAGGGAGACAGGAAGGACAGCTGATCGTCCTCTCAGTGGTAAACCACGTGTAAACATATGTCCCCCCAGATGTGATCAAGAACTTGCGAATGCCTTGGTGGAAGATTGAGGGAACGTCTCACATCAAGAACTAACACATCTGGTGCGGTCCATGAGGATGAGATGTACTGTAGGACTTAAAGCAGCTGGAGGACACCAGATACTGACTGTTACTTTTAATATTGACCCCCCCCTTGTTCAGGGACTCATTCCATTTCTGTTCCTCAAACGTCTGTGAAACTTCTTCATGTCATGTCTCAGATGTTGAATCTTTTTATGTTTATACAAATATTTACACATGTTAAGAAACTGGCTTTAAATAAAAGCAGTTGAATGTGAGAGGACGTTTCTTTGTTTGTTTTTTGCTGAGTGTGTGTGTGTATATATATATATATATATATATATATATATATATATATATATATATATATATATATATATGTGTGTGTGTGTGTGTGTGTGTGTGTGTGTGTGTATTTCCAAATCTTCCCTCCAACCCCCATAGAAAGTGAAGCATGTGCCTCATTGCTAAAACAGTATCTGCTTTGTCTGATCAGTTTTCCATCCCACAATCTTACATCGCACAATCAGTTACCCCAATCGGTTTGTAATTGTCCTTGCCCTATTGCACTATTGCAGCCCAATTAGCATGTTGCGTGTGTGTCAGTCATATGGCATCAAAACCCATTATAATAGTAATAATAATCTATAAGAGATAAAAAAAAAAAAAAACTCTTTTCATTATCTCAATGAAGCATCTCGGTTTTATTAAAAGCATCTGCTGACCACTGCAGATAATTGCGCTTCTCTATTTTTGATGTGAAATAGGGTTTGTGTTGTATAAAACTACTGAATGGTGTAACTCTCATGGCTATGTGAATAATATGCCATGGTTTTGCACCTCATTCAAGAGGCTAATTTGTGAAAGCACAGTGCGCAGTACGTGTGTTAGCTTGGGGACAGAGATGCACTTGAGCCTGATGGTTTCAATAGGACTCTGTTGTCTTTTTGTACTCACCCCTCTTCAAAACCCTGTGTCCTGAAATTGTGCAATTAAAATATGAAGTGGGTCGGTTTCAAAGCACACTCGTACATTAACGTGAAATAGGAAATAACACTACTGGAACACGCTGTTACGTGGACTACAGGTTTGGAATATCACTTCTTATGGATTTCAAATATAACTCGTGTGTTATAGTCTTGGCATCTCTTTAAAGACCTTTTCCTGTTTAGTCTCTCTGGCAACATGATTTTGTTTAGGAATTATTAGGTCTTGATGTCATCATGCATAATTGACAGTGTGTCATGGGCAGTTGTATTTGCATGCCTATTTAAAGAGTTGTCTGATAATAGATAACTAGCATGAATCAGAAAAGACTCAGAGGTAAATAAACAGGCTTCTGGAATGTCATCTTGGCCTTCATAGTCGGAGGATTCTCCGAGCTTCCGTGATTGTAGCATTTCCGTCGCAAATGCCACCGCAAGACTCTTTGTTTGATCTCAGGGGTTCCCTGGAGATCACTGCCTGAAAAGCGATTACACTGGCACATGGGAAGAAGAAAGAGCGAGAGAAAGACAGGGCGAGAGAGAGAGATTCTGAAGAAGTTTCGATTACAGTGAACACAATATGTCCGAAAATGGAGTGCGAGAGAACCCCCGTGTTTTCAGAACCTTATCTGAGAAAGTGTCAGGTGAGACGACAGCTTTGGAAGCAGGGATGCCTGATCAGAGGAAGGTGATACCAGAAGAAGACAAATTACTTCCTTTTCTTTCCCGGTCACTTATTGTTCTGAGGTCAAAGTTTATGGCCGTTTGTCAGTATGCACCTGTGGGCATTGGGTCTAGTGTACTAAACTGAAGGGTCAGGTGGGCTTCAGAGATTCACAAACGTTACACTGCTGAAAATAAATCTAATGTATTATACATCTGTTGGTGGTCTCAGAAGTTCAAGCCAATGTTGAGTGAATTATATTTTTACCGGACAGGTTATAATGGTAGTATAATTGTAAATAAACCAATATCATTTTTAGTGTCATTTGGTAGTCCATTGTAATTTCAAGCATTTTCAAGGAATCAAGGATTTTTTTCCTTTTGACTGAGATGAGCATCTGAACACCCACCAGCTGTTGGTGGAGAGGAGAGAGTAATGTAGCCAATTCAAAAATGGGGATTATTATGAGGCCATGATAGAGAAAGGCCAATGGGGGAATTTCGCCAGGACCCCGGGGTTATATCCCTACTTTTTTACAATATGTTTACTGGGATTTTTAATGACCACAGAGAATCAAGACGTCAGTTTAACATCACATCCGAAACACTTGCTGTTTTTAGAGTATAGTGTCCCCATCACTTTACTGGGGTATTAGGCAACACAGGGTGAGCACCCCCTGCTGGCCTCACTAATACCACTTCTAGCAGGAATCTTAGTTTTCCCCCAGGTGATCTCCCATCCAGGTACTGGCCAGACTCAACCCTACTTAGCTTCAGTGGGACACCAAGTGAGAACTGCAGGGTGATGTGTTTTTTGCAGAGCCAGATGTTGTTTAAAACTGATTGGCTCTCTACACTTCCGCGTATATGCGCTTCTATTCACTGGTTTCCAGCACGATAACATACTTTTGAATACATTTTTAAAACCTTTGACTAACATGTCTTTAAACATTATTAAAATGCTTTGTTCAAAGCAGTTAGGTGTCATGTGTGGTTTTAGCTCATAATGGAGTGGCACCTCTGTGGGAAAACATACACAATGAGTGAATGGTGGTGAACCTGTTTGATAGAGAGAAGGCGGTGTTAAATAAGACATTGTCCTGGCTGTCAGAAACAATGTGAATGGTGAATGTATGTTATGAAGAAGTGAGCAGCTTTTAGACCTCTATTGACTCGAGGCTATGGGAACATATGGAGACTCGGTGTGTTATATATGGTGACAGTTTAGATCAGATCCAATGTGGTGTGTGCCTTGCCTTGAGATTTTCTCACCATGTGATGAATTGCCTTTATCTGGTTATCCTAACTCATGCCCCAAAGCCATTCCCTACTGCCGCCTACTTCAGTCTACCCCAGATCTGCTTACCACTTTGACACTGCTTACAAAACGGTCGCTCTGAAAAGAGAAGACTTGCATTACCGTTTCCGTGTCTGCGCTTTTGCATTTTTTTAATTACCTTTTGTCCCGGTGCATTATATAGTTTCGGGGAACCTGAGAAAGTATTGTTTAGTATTGTTTAAAGTATATTTATTTTCTCAAAAAAGTGTGAGACTTATTCTGGGGGCAGGTGATCACAACTATTAGTTATAAACATATGTAAGAGATATGTACATTGTATATACAACAGTACCCAGACTATCCATGGATGATATGCAATGTGCAATGGTTATTTAAGAATAACCTATGATATCTACTATGAATTTTTCAATCGTATAGAGATAATAGAGAATATACAGTATAGAATTAAACTGCATGATGATTACAGGCAGTAAAACATCAGTGGTCTAATAGTGTAGTGTAGAGTTCAATAGAGTAATTGTTGTGGAGGAATTAGCTGGCCCTGAGCCTGCTGGTTCTGGTACGAATGTTCCTGTATCTCCCCCTGGATGGAAAGAGGGTGAAGAGTTTGTGACTGGGATGGAAGGAGTCCCTGATGATCTTGCATGCTCCAAACAGACATCTCCTGTGGTGAAGATGTTCAGTGGCTGGTAGTTTGGCACCAATGATGTGTTTGGCAGTTTTCACCACCCATTGCAGGGCTTTTTTTCCCCAGTCACTATATTGCAGGTAAGGATCCTCTAAACAGTGCAGCGATAGACACTTGTTAAGATCTGGCGACAAAGATGAACTTTCATCAATCTCCTGAGGAAGTAAACATGCTGTTGCGCCTTTCTAACCAGAATTGAGATGTAGACACCCAGGAACTTGAAGCTGGAGACGCACACTACTTCAGACCAACTGATGTAGATGGGAGCGTGTCTGCTGCTTTTAGATTTCCAGAAGGCTACAATGAGCTCTTTAGTTTTCTCAGTGTTGAGGGTGAGGTTGTTGGTGGAACATTATGCTGCTAGGCTTTGGATCTCATCCCTGTAGGTTGACTCATCATTGTTGCCGATATGCCTTATCACCGTGGTATCATCTGCATATTTGATGATGATGTTGGAATTATGCAGAGGCGCACAGTCATGGACGAACAGGGACTAGTGCAGTGGACTCAGCACACAACCCTGTTGGACACCACTGTTCAGGATGAGGGTAAAGGACAAGTGATTGCCGAACCTAACAGGCTGATGTCTATTGTTAGGATGTCCAGAATTCAACTGCATATGGAGGTGCTGATGCCCAAGTCATTGATCTTGGTGATCAATGAACAGCATCCTTATGTACATGTTGTTGCTGTCCACATGGGTGAAGGCCAAATGAAAAGCAGTGGAAATGGCATCCTTTGTCGACCTGTTTGGGTGTTAGGCAAAGTGGTGGGAGTCCAGTGTAGGCTTGCTATGAGGTGACTCAAAACCAGTTTCTCAGAGCAATGGAGGCAGAAATGATTCAAGCATGCTGCAGCAGAGTATAATGCTTATGCATCTGTATGATGGTTGTTGTCTTCAGGCATGTTACAACTGTAGCCTGGCCCTGTGGCAGGTTGAAGATGTGAGTAAAGACCTGCGATGGTCTCATATGAGTAACATTGTGACAATTTACTGATGACCTAAAAGCAAATGCCAATACAATTTGACAAAAAACAATTTTAAAAAATGTAAAAACCAAGATGCCCTGAAGAAAATATCCGGTTACTGCTGCTTTATGACCATGCTGCGTTGGTTATATTTTAATATTTATACAGCACCACTGTTGAATTCTCGATTCTGATTGGTCAGAAGCTGTTGATTTATTTTCTATAGTAGCAGCTCTGACAGTCCTGGCTGCAAGGGTTATATAAATTCATAACTTATAATATGTTATCTTTTCTATAGTAACAACATACACAGGGACGTGTATGGTGGGCAATCAGATTTTTAACAAAGCCTATAATTGTTGATATGTGAGATGTCCGCACTTTCATATAGCCAGAGAAATAACTGTAATTCTCTGACAGAAAGCTCTTTCAAGCATAACATGACAAACTCAATTGTTTTATTCATTTCATGACAGAGAGACCAAAAAAAAAGAGGCTGGTGAAAGAGCGGCCTTTTTTTTAATAGCTGCTATAACTTAAGTGATAATAGGAGCTAACTTGTTTTCAGAATGTTCCACTGAATAAGATTTATCAGTTTATAATTAATCACAAATTTCAGTGGCAAATTCTTATTGGATAAACACTTCAGGACATGCTTCTATTGGAAAACAATACATTCCAGTGAACACATCAGGCTTCGTCCCATAACTGATGACCTTCCTATAACAGCACAGCCCAATATGTTTTCTTCACTACAGACTTTGTCACGGTTGCGCTGAATACAGCGCAGGATTATAACTCCAATCAGCCACTGTACCTCACCTGATCACGACACTCACGTCACATGACTGTTTGCACCTGCTTCGCATTTTGGTTTAATGAGCACTAGTATTTAAGTCACATCTTCTCCAGCACTCGTTGTCTAGCTTTTATCTTTTGTGGTTGTTGTTGTCTGTCGCTCTCTGCTACTTATGCTGTGTTTAAACCGTTACCTTGCCGTGTTATTCCTTGTTTCGTTTCAAGGTCTTTATGTGTTTATGTGTTTTCACTTGTAATGAACAAAATCTGCATTTCCATCTGCTTCCTCTACAATTCCCTGAGTCATATTTCTAATTGGAATACATCAAACCAAAACCACAAACCACAGATTGAGTTCAATAGGTCTTTCTCATTCTCTGACTAATTTTGCGTGGTCTATGTTTAGCAGAAAGCCAATATGTGCCACACAAGAAAAACAAGAGAAAAGAAAACATGTTGCTGCCCTCGTTCCTCCTGCCACCACCGCAACTCTCCTTCACTAATAGTATAATTGGTTGTTTCTTTTTCTCTTCATGTGGCTAAGGCCGATCTTTATCAGAGGCGCCATTGGAAGGTGGAAGATGGCGGCAGTGTGCAGCGTGTGTATGTGTGTGTCCGTGCCTGGGCACACTGTGTGGTCTATGATGGGAATTGGCATGTTGTCGCTATTGCTGTGTTTGTTTAAGGAGTCTCAGGCCTGTCACATCTCTTTAGCGGCACACTTGGGACATGGCGGTGCCTCCTGCAACATAGAAACTTCGGAAATAGGAAACATTGGTCTATAGGTTTTCACGGTACAAGGATCAAAGACGGCGCAAAGACAGTTTGACTTGGTGCATAGCTGCAGTAGTTTATGTTAGCTACTGGAATCAGTGCTAGTTTAACCTGGCATCAGCAATAGAAAACAGGCCAGTTTAGATAATAGAATTAGTTAAAGTGAGCAAATTAGCTAAAACTTACCTCAAAATGCTTTTTCCCCCAAATTAGATGGAGTTCACGCTTTCACAGATAGCTATCTTTTGTCAGTCTTTGCTTACTCCAGCATGTTAAAGCATTTTACTGAGGTAGTCATTGTTTCTTCTACATTGATGAATTTGTTTGAATGCTTTAAAGTAAAATGTAAATAAAATGCACCGGATTCCATTTAACCGATGTATTGCACGCAACCATTGGCCAGATGAGAGTATTTTGAAGGTCTAAATAAAAAAATTTAAAAGATCAAAGTTGCATTGAAGAGAGCGATAAGTCAACAATACCGGGAAAGAAGAGAAAAGTAAATTAAAGTGAGTCCTCGTGTGTAAATATTACCCGTCACTGTCGATTTAACAATTACTGGCAACCTTGAAGCAAATGCCAATACAAATAAAAAATATATGTAAAATAAATAAACAATGTGCACTGAAGAATAAAGCTGGTTACTGCTGCTTTGTGTAAAGTAATGCGTTGGGTTTTTTTCTGACTTACTGTAGAACTTCCACTGACCAGGGGGTGGTGGATCATTCTTCACACAGCTGTGACACTTATATGGTAGTGTGTATGGTGCTGATAGTGTATCAGGTACATCAGCACTGGGTCTGAAACAGTTTATAGTCCTAGCGGTCATAATTAGATATATTCCTCTAATAATACATGTACAATCCTCACTTTAGTCCACTTTGTAAGTGTATAGTTAGTTACTATTTATCTTGTTCATGCAAACTTGTGTGTTAATTGTCCTCTAGTCCTTTATCAGTGTGACCACATAACGGCTGTTTGGGCTTAGTGTGGGCTGAGAAACTGTGAATAGCAACAGTCAGTAACTGTATATATACAAATACTCGCTCATATGGTGACTGTACCTGATAAAATGCCTAATAAGTGTGTATACAAGGTGGCACTGGTGCTGGCAAGGCAGTGTAGGTCATTCATCATTCATCAGGCTTCTGTAAATACGGTTTTGTGGAATAAATCAGCATGAAAATATATATTTATATAATATAAATTGACCAGTTGAGTGTAAAAGATGCTGAGGTTTATATTACATGCACATATAAACTCAATTAATGGATCTTGTATGGTAGCACTACTTGTATTGTTCTCTGCTTGACATATCGCTTTGCTTGTATTTTTCTCATTTGTAAGTCGCTTTGGATAAAAGCGTCTGCTAGGTGAATAAATGAAATGTAAATGTAAACATTTTTTGTATGCAAACCAGTACCAGTATGACGCAGAATCAAGTACCACAAGGCATTTATGGCCTAGTTTGCATTAAACACTTCCTGCATTTAAGGGACCAAAAAAAAAGTTGACAACTTATCAACTGTGGTGTTATTTGATATTGCGAATCCTAATCTACCCTCTAAAAGGCTCTGTATTCTTTCTGCCGTCAACATTAAAGCAGGACTTGATTTAAGTACAATACGCTGTCCTTTCAGTTCCTGTTAAAAATCTTTCCCTTTAAAATCCCTGTCCTGTTAAAAATCTTTTCACTGTCCGAGTTCATTGTCCGTCAACACAAAGATGTGTAGCATGTGAATAATGCTAAGCGACTCCAGTTACCTCAGTGAGTTTTTAGCTTGCAAAAGTAACAATGACAGTAAAAAAAAATAAAAAATGACCTCAGCTTTGATCAAAGGCTTTTACAAGTGAAGCTGAAGTTTTAGATATACTTCCAGAGAAACCTGACCCAATTTGTGCTGCATCATACGGCAGCTCATCTACTGCTGCTTGACTAGTCTACGTGAACGGTCTCAGCTGCTCTCCTGTGTGAGGTTAATCAGCAGTAATCGGCTCTCTGCAGGCCAGACTGTCCCGAGGTGGACTCAGATAGCAGTCCATCTCTAACGGAAACACAAGAGGGGAGAAAGAGATAACGCACTCTTCTCTTTTTCTTAGAAGTCGCCTCGCAAACGTTCCAAGCAGGCGGGTCACTTCGGAGGTACTGGCCAGAAACCACAGTGGTGTGGGGTAGAGCATAAAGAACCATAAAAGCCGTCTTATATTTTATTTGTATAACTGTTTTGTAAATTGACAAATATCATTCTCCAACATGATTTAAAAGGGAAGCAGAACACAAGTCAACCATACACCTGATAGCAAAACTAACTTTCAACCAATTCACCAGAAACAAGTGCAAGATAGATAAATGTATGAGTTAACGTAGTGGTTCTTAAAGAGCGACCCGGGGATCCATGAAGAATAGTCAATGGATCTGTGAACTTTAACACGTTTTTCTTACTGTACAGTGGTAGAAATCACAACACACATCCATAGCAAAAAATGATTCTACTTATTATTGATTTCTTATACAGTAGTTATTGGCTTATTTGACTGTCATATGAATTCAGTGAATTTAATCCAAATCTCAATAATCTGAAACAAGTAGCCTATAAACAATATCAACTTGATTGTAATGGATTCTGCTGGTGGAACATTCGGGGGGGGGGGGACAACAACACTATGGCTCCAAAAAATGGTCAAAATATTATTGTTCACATTTGAATAATAAGCCTAATATTTAAACAGGTAGATTATGTTCATGAAATAAATTTCTTCTGAGGAGGTCCAAGAAATTTATATTCCATTCAAAGGAGTCTCTGGCTGCAAAATGTTTGAGAATGCTGGGTAGCCTGGCTACCATTAGTACCAATAGTACCATTAGTACCAATAGTCTTGCATTTCATGTATAAAGAGATAAATAAAAAATAAAAAAGTGAAATAAATGTTAAGAACCGATGCAGTTCCATTTTTGAATTTCTAGCCTGGTGATAGAAATGTAGTACTTTTACACTTTAAATCGATCTTTTTGAATTAGAACCCAGGAAAATAAGCAGCAAGTTCTTCCAGAACATCCAGATTTCCCTCGCTGTGTCTATTTTTTACAACGTCCTGTGTGTCGAAGGACGCTGGAGAGGAAACATTAGCTTAAACACTGTTATCAGTTCTAACCCCATTAGTCAAGAATCTTGGTTTTAAAGTTGTCTACAATTACATTTATATATTTGACAGGTCTTTTACCCAGAGAACTAACAAGGGAAGCAATTACTGTAGGTATCCATCCACTAGCTACCAACTAATAACAGTGTCAGAGATGTATGAATGACCACAGTCACAGTCACATAAGTCTTATAAGCAACGTGCCTAAATATAAAAAAGAACATGAAGTCTGAAATACATCTGCAGTCTTACTCATATCAATAAACCATAAGTATAATGTGCTTTGACAATCATTTTACTGTACAAGCAGGATTCTATTATAGAAAAGAATTCACGATAAAATTTTTAACTATTAAGTTATCCAAATTTATCCGTTTTTTAAATGCCCATCAATGAAATTGTTTCAGGAGATTAATCCATTTGGAGGTTTACACACTTCAGCTGTTTCCACTGATAAGCTTGAAATGGTGTAGTGTGTGTGTGTGTGTGTGTGTGCGTGTAGCCCTCTACCCCTGACTTGCCCCAGGCCTCTATTTAGTCCTAACTAGCACTCATTCATAATCCTTAATAATGTTACGTTGACCTCCAGGTTTAAAGTGTTTGTTTAATCTCTCTCCTATCTTTCACATGGATTTACACTAATGATGTGCATTAGTCTAATCCGCAAGTGTGAGACTCTCTAAACAGAACCAATATTTGCTTTTTAGAATATTTATTAGCAATCAAATGTTTGTTTTAAACGTACAAGAAGTATATTTGAATCTATATATTCAATTATAAGCATACAAAAGGGAAGCAGGTAAGACAGACTGTTCTCTCTGTTTAAGCAGCCTGAGGGTAGACTGTGGAAAATCTCCACACAGGATAAATTATGGACCTATCATTCTTGAGAGCCTGCACAAAGTACAACCACAAAGTAAACCATTAGGTAACAATTACATGAAATATGACTATGCTAACCAAAGGAGAAGAAGTGGTTCCAGCAGTGTTTAACAATAAACTAAAAGAGCAGCTTTTTGACGAGACATTAAAAGGAAGTGAATCGGAAAACCAGAGACACGGCAACTGGAAGTCAGGAGCTTGTTAGTTATCGCATGACTTAAAACGTTCCACTGTTCTTGTCAAAATCAAAACATGTTGCTTCAAGCCATTCCCTGTGCATTCATCCAGTTTGTCTTCATACTTCATATTCTTTTCATACTGGCGTGGAATAGTGGTGACCCAGTAAACACCTACGACACATTGACGGTTCCAGACTTACTGTGCGTTCCTGATTTACCGCTTCATTGAAGTTACTGAATAATATGCTTTAACATCTAGGACTGAATAAAAAACTGGCTGTCTAAGCGTTCATTTTTAGCTATGTCATGTTAGCAGGTAAAGCGCCAGGCTCCACACACGTATCATATGTGTCAGTTCTCGTTCTCTTTCTTGTTTGCTCTCATCGCTTTTATGAACTTTTTCTGAAAGTGATGTGTGTGTGTGTGTGTGTGTGTGTGTGTGTGTGTGTGTGTGTGTGTGTGTGTTAATGTATGCAGAGGGACTCAGGAACACCACCTCTCAGTCCTGGGGATAACTCCAGTGTTTCCAGGGAGTTCCCTCTCTGCACTGAGGGCTTATCCTGTGCCCTTTGGACATGCACAGAGCATGACTGTCATATACCAGGAATGGAAAAACTAAATACACCCAGAGAGTTTTAAAGAAAGATTCCCGATAACAACTGAAATATGGGGTGAGACTAACGCATAATAATCTCCCAAAGTGCAAACGTATAGGAATTAGGATGAAAGCTTCTACAGGAAATCCATCCAAATCACATTGGTTATGATGTGTAGGATTCCCAGATGTCTTGAGTAAGATCAGGTCGGGATCGTTTCTAATAGAACAATACAGACGATTTGGAATTTTCATATCCGGCTCGCTACGACAAAGACAGCCTGGTTTCAGGGGAGAAAGTGGAATCGAGGTGGGGGAAGAGAACTCAGATTGCACCTGATACCCATTACAAGGTGGTTGTCATTAGCATCCCTGTGAAATGAATGAGATGAACGATTTGAGGCGCCATAAAAAGGCATGCCTTGAGCAAAAAAAAAAAAAAAAAGAAGAAAAAAAAGAGAAAAAAGCCCCAACAAACATTGCCCATAAAGATTTAACAAAACATCCATACATTCCATTCTTTCACTGTTTTCTACATTCTAGGACAAATGTTTGCATCTCCCAATATAATGGATGACATTTCGATTTTTAAACCATTTTTAGTATCTTAGCTTAGCATATTTCTTTTAAAAAATTCTGCTCCTGATAATAAAGAAACACCTCTGAAAGTCTCTTTTTTGTCTTGAATCTTTTCAGAACGGAAAACACTTATGAAGGATTCTAGGATAATAATTGGAACCCACAAGCACTGGACCTGACTTCATTAAGTACCGAGTATCCCTTCACACACAAAGCAGGTGTGAAGTGGCCAAACTGTGAGTACACAGAGCTCGACAGGAGTCTCTGGAGATTATTAGCAGCTGAAAAAGTCCTATTGGGAAGTCCACTTCCACAGCCCGCTCTACCTGTTTGCCTCAGACATGCACAGCATTAGTATCTACACAAACTGAAAGCTAGAGGTATGGCAGCTGTTATACCGCATATCCTAAAAGCATAATTAGAACATTTGCATGAGTTAGATGGAGACAGGGAGATGACTCAAGATTCCTGAACCAAAGTTATCATTTTTGCGTCAGCCCTTACTTCCTGTGCATTAACCTCATGAGTCATTAAGCTTGCCTCAATATCGAACAGTATTTCAATTTTGGTGCAAACTTAACTTTCAAATCATTCACTAAGCTACAGGCAATACAGTCTTGAACACAAGACCATAATCCGGGGTGGAAAATACTTGAGTATTGAGTGTTTCTGAGGCTGAATACTTGCGTTTATACTTAATTCAATTTCCAAGAAAACCCTTACTTTTTACTTTTATTTAGAACGTTTAAAATACTCTTTTCAAATCTCAGCGGTCTCTTCTTCTCACGTCCAGCCAATAACTGTTCACTGTCTATCAATCAAATAGGCTCTGTTTAGCATCTAATCGATTTTAACACATCATCTAAATCAGGTTCATCAATGTAATAAATCAATCAATCAATCAATCAATCAATTTAAAGCTTTCAAGAACTGTCCCCATTGTTCATCTGCAGTGACCTCATGATACACAATGTAATTAGCACTTTAGCTATCTGTGAAGCTGGGTAAGCCCTTGAATGCAGTCTGGAACTTGAGCATTAGCACCCCTGGCCCTACCTCAGTATAATGTTCACTTAAGCTAGAGTAAGCAGAGATCCATATAAAATGAATCATCTGGTTTGTTTCCTTAAAGTCATGAAGTCCATCTAATTTGAACAAGCATGTTGAGGTAGGTTTACTGGCTATATTTAACTAAGTTCGCCTGTTTTCTTTGTTAGTGCTAGGTTAGCCTAAATTCCAGTAGCTAACATAACTGGGCATATGTAACATAACATAACTGAAATTCTTCCATCCATCCATCCATCCATCCATCTTCTACCACTTACTCCTTTTTTAGGGGAGGAGTAGGGGGACTTGGAGCATATCCCAGGGAACATCGGGCACACCCTGGACAGGGTACCAGTCCATCACAGGGCACGCTCACATACACACTCATTCATACACTACAGACACTTTAGACACACCAACCAGCCTGTCTTTGGACTGGGGGAGGAAACCGGTGTACCCAGAGGAAACCCCCACAGCACAGCGAGAACATGCAAACAGCACACACACGACCCCGGCGGGACTCAAACCCCCAACCCTGGAGGTGTGAGGCGAATGTGCTAAATACCTTCAAATAGTTGTAGATACAAGTATAGTAATACAAGTTACTTTTCACATAAATAAACCTGAACTTAATTTCATTAGTTAAAAATATTTATAGTGCGGTTTATTTACTTTTTAATGCTTGAAAGTGGATCCTTTGAATTGAGAAAGATTCTGACACATTAGCTATGTTTTCACTTAAGTAGAATTTCTTAGTAGTTTGTCCTAATCATAATCATGCTGATCATAATAACAGCAAAGACACAAAACACAGCAAAAAGTCGGCTCCACCTTGAAGTTTTTTTGTTTTTTGTTTTTTTTTCAGTGCCATTTGAGTCTATGAATTAACGATCCACTCAAAGCAGTTTTTAAACACTGACAACTCACTCAAAAAAAAAAAAAAAAGTAAATTGTGTATTATTTCTGTAAGGAAATGTGTGTGTTTTATACTAGCTGCTAGCTTCAAGTTGGTATTACACTAATTTCCCTTGGAAAAAAAAAAAAAAGTACTTCATGACTTTGATTGTTATTATGCCAACAAGTTATTTGCATTTGCTCATTTGCCTGGCACTTTTAACCAAAACGATGTACAATTGAGACAGGATACAATTGAGCAGTTGTATAAGGGATAAGGGTCTTGCTCAAGGCTTAACGGTGACAGCTTGGAGATGCTGGGATTTCAACTCACGACCTTCTGATCAATAACCCCAAGCCTTAAGCAGTGAGCCACCTCTACCCCGTAGTTGCAGTGCAATCTATGGCATTATATATTGTTATTCATTTATAATACTTGGCATAGCTGGTTCTGCTTTAACCATGGAGAACTGTCTTGTGAGTCCCATACTATTTGCTGACCAACATGCTAACGCCTTGTAGCGATGACATATTCCCTGCTGTGGCGTCCATGTTCTGATGAGTGAGCTCACTAAGGGTCCACCTATTAGTCTGTTTGCACATTGTTCTAAGCCTGATGCTCAATTAAGATAGAGTGTAAAAGAAAAATAATAATCCCAAAGCAAGTATTTGTCTCTAATGTTTGAGTGAGAAATTAAGCAACACCTACATTCTTATCAGACTGCGAATGGGTTCATTAGTCCTGCATAATTAGCCTGGTAAGTCTAATCAATATCTTAATAAATCTTGTCAGGGTCTCAGCAGGTGTTATAGTGTGCTTGCTGATGCCTCCTTTAAGGACACAAAGGAAAAATGTGCTTGTTCATTCACAATGAGTCCATTGAATATTTGGCCTGTATTTGTATCCAAATTTTGCAATTATTGGTGTCATGTGATGTACTGCACTCGTAGAAAACATGTTTCTATCAGGGTTATGTGGAAAGATTCTTAGGGGTTCTTAGTTTCTGAGCCCTTTGATAGCAAAACACTCAGTTGTTTGGGTTTTTCAACATTACCCTAAAGGCACACACAAAGTATTTTTTTGTTGTTGTTGTTGCTGTTTGTTTTTAAGAGTATACTGAGTAAATATGTACATGAGATTTAGTCATGCATTCTCACACTTTTTGTATTAGCTCTTGTTGCTGTTGTTACATGTACAAAGTGGCCTGCTAACTCCTCGACTTACTGTAGCTTAAAATTCCGATTGTAATTGCAAATTATTATGACCGAAAACAGGCTGAGCTGGAAGGTTCGGTGCTAAACGATGATAGCGCAGAGCTAATCTAATCCCACAATCGCATTTCATTTTAGAGCGATTTTATTGCTTTTAAGCCGAGTAAGTCAAGACATTATGCTCCTTATGTACATTATTCCTGAAGCCCTGGCAAGTTTGTAAGCAACCCTCAAGGGTGCCAACTGACATCCATAAAAACCCACGCAATTGCCCTAGTTAGGTCAGTTTACAATGTGCGTCTTTTACATTGTGTGGGAAACTTGAGTCATGCTTTTCACAACAGTGGCAGTTGCACTAAACACCTGATGCGGCTTTTCTGGATACAAACGCTTGCAGACATTTGTTAATAAATTATTCCTTTAACACTTTATGCACCTCTACGTGTGATACACAGGATTCTAATGGGGCAAGTAGGGCTGTCTGATGTTATACATCTCAGGAATACTTATTCCCATCATTTTTCACACAGACTGTACATGATACTCTCAACCTAGTTCTGTGTCATTTGGTTTCTGCCTAAAGGTTGGTTTATGAATGGAGGGTGTTATGTAACTGACAGTTGGAGTGAGCGGGTCTGCTGAAAGAAGTTTGGTGAATCTAGTTTGGTGAAAAAGCAGTCATATTTTTATCCTATTGTACCTTCTTCTACATTGGAACCTTGATGAAGAAGCTGGCTGTCATTGCATTATTCCTGTTGGGCCAACATGGTCTCCCTACTCACTAAGTTTTATTTGTTTTTCAAATTTTGCACGAGTCAAGTCAGGTGAAAGGTTAATGAATTATTAAGGAATAATGGTCATAATGGCTTTTTCATATGTCTTCATTTGGATGGGATTTTGTAAGAATTTTGCAAAAGACTAGGTTGAATGAAATGTGTTCTTCTTCACTGCTAGGATTCTTTGCTTATCACTGAAAAACAGCACGCTTACCATTCCAGTGCAAAAGGGGTCAAGTTTTATTACTTGCTTGTTGATTTGTGCACTCACTCCCTATGAACTATGCAAATTATTACCATTGCCTGTTTACAAAAACAACTGGTCACCTGTATCCTATTTAATGTTGAGCTCTCTCTCTCTCTCTCTCTCTCTCTCTCTCTCTCTCACGCCATGCTCAACTGCATTTAATGTATTCCTGTGTGAATATTTTAAAGTTTTAATATGTAGGTTCATATTACATTACATTTGATCACATATTTATAATATAATATAATAATTTCCATTATGTCATGTTGTATATTACATCTGTGGCACACACACATTCTCGACCATGTCATGTGTGTCTCGACCATGTATTAAGTGTGTCTATTTCAATAAATATTGTTTATACTGCTAATACCGGAGATAAAGATAAGATATCTTGGGTACTTTCTATAATAGCAACTATTTCTATTCAAACCATATGTCTAGGACAGTGGGACCCCCATTGCTAGGTACTAAACTTGAGATGTTAGTAAACTTCACATGGCTGCATAAAGAATATGAAAAGACAGAGAGCAGGTGTGCAAATAATTGCTTTCCTGAGGTACCTTCCTGTTGAGTGGCAGTACGGATGGAACAGATTCCTGGACTGGTTCCTCCTGTGCACTTTTGACCCTGGGGCCCACAGAGATGACTAGAAAACTTGTGTAATGAATTGTCTAAAGTGGAATTGCATTATAATGTCAAATTCAAATGTTATTGGTTACACACACGACCATACACAGTGCGACGTGCAGTGAAATTCTTTTTTTTTTTGACTGTCCGTGACATTGTTATGTGTGCACTATAATGCTGTGCAGCATCAGGCTGAGGTAGTTGAGGGAATGTTGAACATGTTTTATCAATATGCAGAGTGATGAATCAAATCTATGAGTAATGAAACACATTCATGATTTATTAGACAAGTCCAGACAATGTAACTACAACTAGACATTCCAAATGACCTGAAAACATGAAAGGGTGTGGAGAAGATTAAGAGAATCTGCAGTACAGCCCAGGTGCTAGACTGTTTAATATATTAATCTTGATTTCCTTGAATTCAGAAGAATAGTTTTTAGTTTTTAGGGTTCGTTTTGATCAGCCCTACGTTGTTCAGTTGAACACTCTCGCGAGGACGTCTGCTCTCGCAGTACAAAAGCACTGCACTGTTTACAGTAGATGGATGCTGTATACAAACTGAGTGACATAGATGTCTGCAGTTTTCGACATAGAGGATGACTTGCAATTTTTTTGTCTGCTCTGGCGTCAACATAACTCACGTGCGCCGTGGTTCTTTCGTGCACAAGCGTTGGAGATCTATGCGGAAGTGAAGATATTTTGTGCACACAAAGCATTCGTTTCACTTCATAAAACTGAGATTAAACCACTGGAGTGAACTTCCTTTATGAACTTTTCGCAGCTTGAAAGTTTTGGTTACTAGACTGTAAATGGAGGGACAGAAATCTCCCAGGTTTCATTAAAAATGTCTTCATTTCTGTTCCGAAGATGAATGAAAGTCTTATTGGTTTGGAACAGCATGAGGGTGAGGAATTGATGATAGAATTTTCATTTTGGGGTGAACTCTCCCTTTAAGAATGCCTTTGACAAAATAAGAAGATATTGAAATCATTCTCACGGCTGGATAACCTTTAACATTTAATATTCCTTTAAAAGGAAACATGGCGAGCACATCGCACACGACGCTGTCGCCAAACATTAATAAGTTCAAAAAGACTGGAAGTGTTGCGGACCGACCGAGAAGAAGTGAACGTCCATGAATATCCACTGATGAAGGCTCAACTGACGTGGTGCTGGCAAACATAGTGCCATATGTATGGCGACTTTCGGGACACCCTGTATTTAATACTACATTTTTTCCTAGTCTGAAGTTAGAAATGATAAGTTATGACCTTTAGTCATTTAGTTTTGAATTGTAGAATGAATATGAATTAAAATGGTTCCTCAATGCTTCTTTGGATTGTTATGGGTTCTTCAGCTTCTAAATTTTCTAACAGCGAAACCCTCAGCGCTACGTTTCTACATAAACCCTTTAAATGTTTCCCCAGTAGTACAATTAAATATTCCTTAAGGGTCTAAATTCAACTTTTTTCCTCTGTGAGTACTTCCTATGATATTTCCCCAAATACAACTAGTATGTCTTCTTTTGTGCTGGAAAAACACCTTATTGGCGCATCTTGTGAGTACGAGCTCGAAGCAGCTTGCTCGGTTCGGAATTTCGTGCAACTCTTCCAAAACAAGCTTCATTCTCACCATCTGCTCACGTGCTGCAAGACAGCCTATTTAACAAAACCATGCATTTCTTCTACAGGAAGAGCTGGAGTTCTGATTACAAATCAAGGCCACCGTTTTTGCTTTTGAATTTCCCATGGTCATCCAGGACTGATTGTTCCGCCTCTCCCCTCTATCTTTGCTTGTTCTCGTTTGATGCATTAACGAAGGTGCCGTCTCCATGTTGCCTTTTCACATCATGCGAGGAAGCAAAGTTGTATTAGATAGCTGTGGATTTCCCCTGCTTCGTGCAAGATGGGGGATAATTACTACTCTGGAGCCTGCAGATTAGACTGTAATAGAGTTTTGAAGTGCCTGAGTGGAAAAAAACCAGTAGAAGGGGAAGACAAACACAAGGAGGATGGGGAGGGGGTTGTATCAGCCACAGTCATCACACTGAACACACAGCCAGGAGCTATTACTGAGCAACTGTCTCATGCACCATGCAACAGGATGCCTTCAAACGGCCATGCGTATATTAGTCTTATTACTTCTTAGTGTCCTAGTATGAATCTTCAATGTAGAGATTTGAAAAATGTTAATGGAATACGAGAAGCTTCCGGAGAAACAGGACATCCTCTATTAGCTCCTAGTCAATATCCAAATTTCTAGGATGTTTACAGCATCGTTTCCTCTCCACTGCTTTGAATGTGTTTGAGTTTCTGTTCCATGTCTAGTCTGATGACTTAACACATCATTATATATGCGACATGTGTCTTGGTCGTGCATTTTCTCTTTTATTATATCTTGGCTCCATGCATTCAGACTAAAACCCTGTCCACATGGCTCTGCCTCTCTGGTATGGACCAGTGGAAGTGAAAGGGCTCGTTTTTTTTTGTTGTTGTAATGAGTGTTTAACCCGGCCAGAGCGAGCAGCGGGCTACGCGGGTGGTACGAGTACCCGGTTGCAAATATTTACCCAGCCACGCTGATTTGTCAAGCTGGACAAGGTGCTGGAAAATTGATGACCACCTGCATTCAGGCATCCCATTACTATGATAAATGAACGTGGAAGCACTGATTGGTCGTAGGAACAGCGGTCCCATTAAACACTGTGTTGATTATTTCACAAAGAGCGCAATGTACCTGGTAAGCCTGACTTACCAGTGCTGTAACATCCTTACATTTAAGAAGAACTACTTTTATTCATGGATCATTTCTCATGTGGCCAAACACTTTCTGAAGAAAAAACAAGCTTAATAATATGCAGATGACACAACAAAGCTTTCACAAACTTCACAATCTTAACATAGAAGAGAAATGTTGCTCAGAGAGAAAGTCGCATTTCATTTGTCTACACAATTTTATCTGAATTCACGTTAGCAAATGGAATTATGTAGGCGGCGTAAAAGCTAGGTAAGTGCTGTGTGTTTTATTTACCCAGACACACCAATTAGTCAAACTGGACAAGGTGCTGGAAAATTGATGACCACCTGCATTCAGGCATTCCACTGCTGTGATAAACGAACGGGGAAACACAAAACTTGCTGTTGGATTAAACTATAAGAGACATGTTGCTCAGGAAATAAATGGTTCTCACGTCACATTGTATTTTGCAATACTTTTAATGAAAATGCGAAATGTAAATTCATAACGGAAGAATGAGTTATGTCATTGGTGTCCTAGAGATTGTAGTTTCTCCCAGCTTCCATTCAAAACTGCTTCTGAATCCAATGACCAGATCAAGTAATTTGAACAAATGTGCCAAATGAATGTAATCCAGTTTCAGCTCTTACTCTGTACACATACACATGTCTATACACATTTGACCAGGCTCAAATTACTTTAAAGACACACGACTATGAAAGCATGTGAGGGTGGAGACTTGGACTTCTTCTCGTGGTTGTATCTGCTCAATCCTCTAGTGTGATCTCTGACTACAACAAACTGCCTGCAATTTACAACTGCCTTAACCATTGGCTCGAGTGCTCTGTGTGTGTGTGTGTGTGTGTGTACTAACCCTTATCAACAGCAACCTCATGTATGAAAAATAAGCTTCTTTAAGTATAAGGGTAATTGAAATGTTATATTTCATGTACTGTAAAAATGGCGGTAATTTCATTTCTGTATATAGGTGGAATGTCACAGCTTACAACACCAGAAGAATTATTGTAAATATTTATGAAATAAATTTAAATATGCAATAAATATTACTCAATAAGCAGTAATGAGCTACTACTACTGACCTCCATCATACACTCTTAAAAATAAAGCTTTTTCAGTGGTTCTTTACAGCACCATATAGGTTTTGCAAAGAACCTTCTTCTTGTCAAGAACCATTTTTCATTGTCATAGGGTTCATGAGTTGAGCTATATGGTTCTTTGAAGATTAAAGAAGTCCTTTATGTTTCATTATAGGTTCTTCAGAGCAGTGTATTGGTTTTTCAAGGTATCATCCCTTAACAGGTTAAAGTGAACCCTATAAGGTTTTTTTTGTGGAACTGGAAAAGGTTCGCTTGGCATCATTCTTAAGAAGCTTACTTTGGTTCCTTAAGACAATTACTAATTTTTTTTTTTTTTTTTTTTTTTTTTGGAACTTAAGATAAAATGGTTCCTTGTGGCACTGCTGTGAAGAACTATTTCTGGGTTCTTTAAAGCGCCCGTGAATAGATGGTTCTCTAAAGAGCTTGAGAGCAAAGGGTTCTTTGCATATGTATATATATATATATATATATATATATATATATATATATATATATATATATATATATATATATATAAAACGTCTGTATAGTTATTAGTGAATGAACAAGTAGTCCTGTAATTAATGGGCTCTTGAATCTAATGACAGTTTAATTAGAAATGGATTCTTTGAGTGGAAAGGTCAGGAATAAACCATTATGACTCCAGTGCTTAGCCCAAATATTATTGTGCACATTTAAATAATGATATAATGATATTTGAATAGTTGGATTATGTTAATAAAAATCATAAAATCTGTATTTTATGGGGTATGTGGATTTGTTGTTGTTGTTGTTGTTTATGTTTTTGTTTTTATAGTTAAAGGGGTCTCTGCCTGAAATAAGTCGGAAACAACCTGATCTACTCTGTACAGGCTAATAGCAATATTTTTGGAAAAGTCCGAGAACAGAATTTATTATTATTATTATTATTATTATTATTATTATTATTATTATTATCATTATTATTATTATTATTATTATTATTATTATTATTATTATTATTATTTTACCATTTTATTTAGGCTTATTTAGCAACACCGATTTATGCAGGTGCTACAACATGACAGTACATTATATTAACGTTTAAAAATGGGCAAGTGGAAAGCAGCACGGCTTTCCGTCTCTGTAATACGTTTCCCGTTAGTCACCCCCCCCCCCCCCCTCCACTGCATCAACATGCAGCCTGTTCAGTAAACGAAGCGTGTATTATAATCACTTATCTGACTACATCTCGTAAAA